>NW_024384836.1:0-17651 GCF_016835505.1 Polypterus senegalus
ATTCTTTTGCAAATTTACCCTTAACAAGTTTCCAACTGTGTCCCTGTTCTTGATGAACTCATTTTAAATAACAGTCTCGATCCACTGTACTAATTCCTTCATAATTTTAAACACTTCAATCATGTCATCTCTTAATCTTCTTTAGTTTAAACTGTATAGGCTCAGCTATTTTAATCTTTCCTCATAATTCAACCCCTGTAGACCTGGAATCAGCCTAGTCGCTCTTCTCTGGACCTTTTCTAGCACTGCTATGTCCTTTTTTTAGCCTGGAGACCAAAACTACACACAATACTCAAGATGAGGCCTCACAGTGCATTATAAAGGTTAAGCATAACCTCCTTGTACTTGTACTCCACAGATCGGCTATATAACCTAACATTCTGTTAGTCTTCTTAATGGCTTCTGAACACTGTCAGAACTCGATAGCTTAGAGTCCACTATGACTCCTAAATCCTTCTTATAACAATTTTCCCACCCCATTGTGTATTCAAACATTTTTACTTCCTATGTGTTATACTTTACATTTAGTGACATTAAATTTCATCTGCCATAAATCTGCCCAAGCCTGTATGCTATCCAAGTCCTTCTGTAATGATATAACTGATTCCAAATTATCTGCTAAACCACCTATCTTGGTATCATCTGCAAACGTAACCAGCTTGTTACTTATATTCCTATCTAAATTATTTATATATATTAAAAATAGCAGGGCACTGACCCCTGTGGAACACCACTTAACATCGGCCAGTTCTGATGGGGTTCCTTGCACCATCACCCTCTGCTTCCTGTGTCTGGAGCCAATTCTGCATCCATCTAAAACATCACCCTGAACTCCCACGTCTTTTAACTTGATGCCCAACCTCTCATGTGGCACCTTATCAAATGCTTTCTGAAAGCCCAGATAAATAATATCATAAGCTCCACCTTGATCGTATCCTTGTGTTGCCTCCTCATAGAATCCCAGCATGTTAGTAAAACACAACTTCCCTCTTCTGAACCCATGCTGACTGTTCACAATAACTCCTGTCCTTGCCAGGTGTTGCTCAATCTTATCCTTAATAATTCCTTCCATTCATTTTCCTGGCTTGGAAGGGGGACAGGATAAGTTTGGAAGAATGAGTATATTGTACTGTACATAGCTTCCACCTTCAAAAGAAAGTTTTAGGAGTGTAATCTATGGCAGGGAGGCTAGGATGATGCATTGAATCCAGTTTGACATGGGTGAATTGTTCAGACATTTCATAAGCCTTTAAGCCTAACCCTGAGAAAAAAGGCCTAGACACAAAGGAAGATTTTAAAAGGCAGTTTGTCCATCCATAGATCTGTATAAAGCATGGTTCTTTATGATTGGTCTTACATCAGATGACATTCTGTACCATTGGTTCATAATTTGTGATAGGAATGGAAGTTTGTCACCTCCCTTTCCCTCTCTTTCTTGCCATCTTGCTGTTAAGAGATGACCACCTCCCCAGTAACACTGACTTTTTCTGTTTCAGCTGTACTTCCAGAAACCCACTTACTGTTCGCATATCATATTGCCATCCCTTGATCTAAAGCATAAGTGACCACTGACTTCAATCCACTCCTGACTCATTTTATTTTATATGTGATGTTAATAGAGTATAAACATATGTGTGACACACATATTTTTTGTGGGGGTCTTAATCTGGTAATGTTATTATTTGTTTTCTCAATTATGTATAGAAAATACAGAAAAGTTTATACTTGTTATTCATTAAGCACCCAGATTTTCCTAATAACAAAATTAATCCACAGTCACCAAAGCATACAAAATACCTAGTCAAAGGCTGGACAATTATTCTAAAGAATACCTCATCACAGTGCATGCTTCACAGTAGAGCATAGGTGCTCTATAATACATAGTGTGACCACTGGGGTCTGCAGCACCCACAAACAGAACACAACTGCCAGACATAAGTCCCGGGTTCAAAGGCAAGTTTTATTATACAACATTCCTTATAGCAAAGGTTTGACAAAGGCACAAAACAATTTTTTTTACCTTTCCTTCCATCCTCCCAGGCAAGCTTTCGTTCATCCTCCACACCTGACTCCAACTTGCCTGGATGACAGTTGAGTGGCTTGTTTATCTGGAACTCGGAGTACTTCTGATGCTAGGCATAGCCCATTGGAAGTCAAATGGAAGCCCTATAAAGTAGGAATCATTAATCCCAGCAGCTCCCTAAGATTCCCCACAGAAACCAACAGGGTTGCATCACAATATTGAAGGTCTCAGCATTCCTCGGGAATGTGAATACTGATCCAGAGATACTGCTGTCTACTCTATCATGGGAGCCTGAAGCCCCTCAGAAGTTATGTCTCCTGTCCTTCCATCATACTGGCCTCCTGGACAGATATTGTTTTTATGCCAGCCCTGCACTGGCATCTTCGGCCATTCTTCTGGCTAAGGCAGGGGACAGCTGCCACTTTTCTGCTCATTTGCTACCTGGGCCTTCAGGACAGGTAAGAGAAGGTAGTTCATCCTCGATACCATCCATTACATTGCCACCCCTGCCCCTGTGCTGAGCTTTATTAGATGGGACAGCTCAATCCCACAAGGGGCACAGATCAAAGAAGGAACTCTGAGGGTTACAATATCAACTGATCCTGCATGAAACACAAAATGCACAAACAGAAGAAGCATTACCCTACAAATATTTTGTCTTGTCCCAGGGGTTTTCCCCTTACATTTTATCACACAATGTCTCCAGCCATGCCCAAGCTCTTGTTTTTGAATCATCTAGGTTCCCAGGCCAAATATTTTGCCCTACAGGTCTTAAAGCAAGTGGAACTCTGCTCCTTCAATAGGGTTACAACCTTCTGTTCTTTTGTTCCTTGGCCTCTCAACTTTAGGGTCATTGAATTCTGGGCTCAATGGAGCATGCACATCCTGACTATGTGACCTCAGTGGCTTTTTACATCAGCTGTTTAGAATAGTTCCATTGTTTATTTATTGTACTGGGACAGTCTGGGATTCTCTATGAATAAAAGATGGACCCTTTACTGTCTGTACCACTTTTGCCTCTTTTTAAGAGACATCTGTAAGTTTTGTAGGAGTTAGAGTATTTGGACACTAGCATCAGTGTGCTAGCCCTTTTACTCTCAACTCTGTTTCCTCTGTCTATCTTGGGCTCTTAGTCTGAGTAGGCATTTTTTCTGACTACGCCCAAGCCACAGAAATTCACCATTGTGTCCAGGACCCCATATTATTTTATTGCGGATGCACTCACCTGTACAGCCAAATCAGCTTTAGGTAGAAGTCCTATGCCTACCCATTTCAATAAGCTTCTAGTGCCTCCAGTAGTGCCTTAGCCATAGCCTGATTCCTTGTATCATTGACTTAAGCAGATCCAGTACCCACAGCAGATTCATAATGGTGAAAGTATTGGTTCCTACTCTTGCCAAGGTTTGTGGTATCCGGATCTCCTGGCTATAACACTACTGGGTCCAGAATTCTGGGATGAATCTGCTCTTTTGGAACAAGGAGGCTTTGGATTGCTCCATGTGCTCCTCTGAATTTGGTCAGCATGAGCTCCTTTTCCACATGTCTATTTGGTATCTGTAGTTCAGTCAGTCAAGCAGTCTGGCCTTGCATCTTCCTCCATGACTGTTCTCCGCCAATGGAACGTCTTTTACGTAGGAGCCACCTTGGCCTTTCGGTGATGCACAGCCAACTTCCAGAGAAAGAGGAATGCAGGGAATTGCAACGTACATTAACTTGACAGTTTTTAGGTGAACCCTTCACTGAATAGGTCGAGTTGGGGCTCCCATCATGTCCTCCAGAACATTTGAGAGGCTGTCCTTGGGGAGATGGTCCAGGTTTCAGATGGAACTTCCTCTAATTCCCTTAACCGGGACCTCCTCCCATCTGCTATCCCCAGGAGACTGGATGATCACACTATGATGGCCAAGTGTTTATTCCCCTGAATTTTGTCATTCCCTCTTAGGCATTTTTCCCATGGTTTTTCCCTTGTCATGTTAGCTTTTTTTCTGTGAAGAGTTGGTCGGGGTTGTTTTGATAAAAAATTAAAAAGTTATTTAAAAGTTATTACCAAACAGATGTTGAGGAAATCCCAAGGCAAACCCCAATGAAAACCACAAGGAGGCATCACTGAGCCCCAAACCACAGACACAATGCTACCCAACACAATCTTGGGGGAAAAAAAAGGATTTTATTTGTCACCAATATTTTCCAAACAAGTACAACCCAAAAAATACAAAAAAAATAAATCCAGATTCTCTCCTTCTCCCTTTTCAAGTAGAGTTTTGCCTTCCCTCCTGATTCTGTTTCCCCCAAGAAGGCTGCAGGATTCTTTTAAAACTGCTTCTGGCCACACCCAGGTCGCCTGGGCCCCCCTGGGTCATGTGAAAATTAGGGCCAGATTTCCCCCGGCACCCAAACCTTTTTGTGGTGACACCCAAGGACCCAGACAGGGGTTGTTTTCCAGACCCCAAATTCCCATGCCAAACTGCAATATTCATATTTTATTTTTAATTCCCCTGAATAACACTAACCCCCCTGTCAAAATTGGGGAATAAACCGCCCTGGCATCCATATTCGCACACACTCCATCTATTATGGCCTCCTGCCCGGAAAAGAAATCACCCTCACCTCCCCAAAGGTTGCCTGCCCCCCCCTCCATGGCACTTACAAAAAATTGTGAGATATCTCTTTTTCCCCTTGGCATACAGTGGGTAAAAAATGTCTAAAACCCCCACTACCAAATCAAAGATTTTAGGGTAATAAACTTTGGGAAATTTTGAAAATCCTTTTGGGAAACCCTTTATTCCCCCTTTTTATTGCATCCACTGTATTTTTGGGAAAAGACACCGCCATGATATTTTGAAGTAACACAGAAGGGAAGGGGAACTAGAAGATTTTTTAATGTGCCCCCGGGCCCAAAAACCAGCAGAAAGTGTTTTTTTAATTGGAGAAAAGATTTGTCCCTTTTTTACGGGAGGTTAATGGTTAAATTTTTTTTAGGCCCCATCTGAAATTATTTTTTCCTTATATTATACAATTTAAATATATCCATGTATCCCTTTTCTTTTTTGTGGCATTGATTTAAAAATATTTGATTCAGTACCATGCTGTAATTCAACCCAAAAAATAAATAAAAAAACATGGTTTTCATATTTTTAAAGGTATATTTGTGTTTTTTTACATGCATAACAGTCTGCCTAATCCCAGAGATTTTATATTGTAACATTAATTACCTACCATACTAAATTCATTAACATGAGGGAGAGAGATGGTCCCCTAAGCGGAGCCCGCTTAGTAGCAGTGTTATTTTTCAAAATTTCGCTTATTATCCTGAGATACCCTTTATTTATCCAACCTGGGGGGCACTACTACAGTATATGCAAGCATATATAAACATGGCCAACAAGAAAGTGGTTCAGAAAGAAATGAAAGAAAAAAAAACCCAAAGCTACATCCAAACTCAGATTGGCAACCCCAAGCTCAAGATACAGCCTTTCAGAAAACCGGACCTGGATCAGATGGGAAAAAAGCCCGGGACCCTCGGGCCCAAACTCCCGCATCATCTCCGGTTGAGAGCAAAATGCGGAGCTTAATGTACAAGTGCAAAAGGGATGCAGGTCACGATAGCTTGCGGGATTGGAGAAAGATCTTGAAACGGGAAAAAGGGCCCTTTGCAGTCCGGGCCTCAACTACTTTTTGGGGGCCGGGGAAAACCGCTGCAATGGGGGCCCAACCCTCCCCCACGGTGAAAGGGAAAGCAGAAATGATCTGTCAGAACGAAGGTGATGACGCTGAGCTCAAGCAAGAGAAAAAAGAAAGATATAAAGAAAAGCAGAAGGAAAGGGAAAAAAGAAAATAAAAAAGTTCCCGGGCCGGGGGCTATGACGCCGCGCAGGGTAATAAAGCCCGGGAGGAACGAATGTATTCGTTTGAGGCAATCTTTAAAGATATGGGGGGTAAAATTGAAGGGGAATTCAGGAAACCCGTTTTAAACGGGGAAAAATTTGTTGACAACAGGAGGATGTAAAGGGGAGACATTCAATTTTTTTAAATTGAATAAAAATCTAGCTGCCATGCTGAAGAAAAGCAACAACTGCCATTTCCCGACCTGCTGTTTGGGAAAAATGGAACCCAGAAAATTTTAAATTAAAAGGCCTACCTGAGAATCAAGAAAGTCCAAACCCAGTAAAATTGCAGCTGAACTATTTTCTAAAAAAAAACTAGAGGGGTACTTTAACACAGATTATGAGATAGCAGCAGTTTATCGGGAAAGGGGATAAAAATACTGTTAGACCTAGATTTTTTATTATCGTTTTAAAAGAGATTATTATTTAAATAGAGGTGATGGCTTTCCCTTTGGGCACAAGAAGAGATTATATATGAAAAAAACCCAAATTCGTATCTTCCCTGATTTCTCCCAGCAACAATGAAAAAAAGGGGGCACCCTCTACAACATTAAACAGGTTACACGGGAATATCAAATAAAAGCCTCTTGTATCCCCCAAAAACTGAAAGTGGAATTGGGGTAAAATTCAAAAGGTTTCGCCAGCAAGGAAGAAGCAGAAAAGGAATTAAGAAAGCTGACCCCGCACATTCTAAAGGGGAGATATGTGATGGTCAGGGGCAACTTATCTAACTGAAAAAATTTTTTTTTTGATAAATGCTTATGCACCTAATGTTGATGATAAGGAATTTAAAAAAAAAATTTTTTGCAAAAACCCCAATCTGAATACCAAAAAAATTAAAAAAGGGTTGGGGACTTTAATTGTTTTTTAAATCCACCAAAAACTTCTATCACGGGGGGAGGGCATCCAACACTGCAAAGATAATTACAAAGTTTTTTAACTGATCACAATTTATCTTTACCCCTGGGGGTTTTTTAAAAACCCAAACTCAAGAACATATTCTTTTCTCACCGGGCCATCATTGCTACCAAGAATTGATTTTTTCCCTTTATAGATAAAAATTTTTTGCTCACGAAAATCTTGCAAAAAAGATGCTATTGTTTTTTCCCTGACCATGCACCTCTTGATCTTGAGCCAGTTATTGCCCCACACACTACCCTCAAAAATGGTGTCTCAACCCCCCCATTAGAAGAGATGAGAATTGAAAGAATTTTTTATCCAAAACAAATCAGTTTCTTTCCAGAAAACAAATAATCCTCAGAGATTTCGGGGAATACTCTGGGAAACTCTTAAGGCCTTTTTAAAAGGGGACAGTTTTATCTCATATTTCCCACAGAAATAAATCAGAAACCAAAAAAGTAGCAGAGCTTAAAACCCGAAAAATTACTAGAATAGATGAAGAACATGATGTGATCTAAGTTAGTATGCAACTTTTTTTTCCCTTCTCAGATTTCCCAAGAAGCATGCTGCAACTGCACTTAGTTTTAGTCTTGGCCTGCTGTTAGTACACAATGGGGAACTCACGGGAAAAAAAATGCTAAACCCAAAATTTTTGCTTGTTACAACAATGTGGCCTAATAGAAATTAAAAATGCAACTAACCCCTTGTGACAGAACACAAAAACTTGTGTTTTTTTTTCGGGACACAAATACTGCTAACATGTAAAAAAAGGGTGGGTTAGTTTATTGGGGGGCTTTTATTGTTAGTGTTTGATTATTTTGGGTTGTATGTATATTACTGTATGTTATTTTCATGTTATTTGTGCTGTTGGAAAAAAATACATTTTTGCTTACTACATCTACTTGAACAACGCTTTTTTCCCGTAAAGTGGGAAGGGGCTCAGAACCTATATAGTTTGATGGTGGCTGAGGGTTTCCCGTCCACCTTTCAAAGAAAAATGATGAAGAATGACAATCATACCTGTTAAAGATAAACTGTTACAATGGAAAATATGAAAAAAAAAAAAAATGTGCATTTAACAGAACTTAGTGCTAAACATTGATTCACCTGAACAATGTTTTCAATCCAACTCAGGGGTCCACTCACAAAATTTAAACCCAAACCCTTAACTAGCATTTTTTTGGGATTACTACTGTAATTTTAAATAAAATTTGGGTTTATATAAAAATAAAAATTAAAATTTTTAAAAACATATTTTGGGCTTGTAAATTAATACTGAATGTGAAACTAAAGGAATCTTTTGGGGGGTTTTTTTCCCCCTTTTGGGCCCTGTGTTAGCTTTGGTTTGGCTCCAGCAGACCCCTGGCCCCTTGTAGTTGGGATATTGTGGGTTGGATAATGATGGAGGGATGGAACTAAAGGAATTATTATTACAAAATATTCGGTGTGTTTTATCTTCAAACAAAAAACACCCTAAAAAAAAAAACTTTTTTTTAAATTGAAATACCCTTTCATGTTCTATCACCCCAGGAGGTAAAAATTTTTAAAAAATCTGTTTTACCTTTGAAAATAACTTTTTATTTTGCCTTACTGACTTTTTTGCAAATTTTGGGAATTATTAAATGAAAACTGAACCATCAGATTGGGAGAAAACCCCAGCCAGAGTAAAAAAAATATTTCATACCTAGATAATTAGTATCATTAAAAAGCTTTCCTTTTCCTTTTAAAATGAATATATAGCGTGGGATGAATTAAAAATTTTTGCAGAACAATAAAATCTATGCAGAAAATCCTTCAATAACAGTTATCATCTTTTTCAGTTAAATTTTTTTTTCCTTACAATGTAGCATTCTCGGAATGTCATTTAGCTCTGGGGTTTCCCTTCTGTCGGGAACTATGTCTCCTCACTTTACTTTATGTTCCAAAGTTTCATCAGCCATCATCTTAAATTTACTTTTTAAAAAATTCAGCTTTGTTTTTTAGTTAAAACCTAAAACATTCTCTAATTTCAATTTTTCTGTCCCCCTTTACTCAAACAGTACTGTCAGGTCCTATTAATTAAATTCATATTTTACTTGAACAGAATCTTTGTAATTTCTTTTCTTTCTAATTTATCATTAACTGATCAAAATGCACATTACCTTGTTACTTGAGAGCCCCATCTTTTTTTTTGATCTTGCCCTGTGTTAAAGGGCATCCCCTTTAACATTATGTGGGCTTTTTAAAAAAATTAAGGCTTGTTACTTGTATTTCAAAGTGCACAGAAAAAAAAACAAAAAAAACAAAAAGTGCCCCTTTTTAACCCCTTTTGCAGTTAGAAGCAAATGGTTTTTTTTTTAATGTATTGTGCTTAAAAATGAAGGGGAAAAAGACTGTGTTAAGGTTTTTTAAGGGACTGTGTTTGTGATATCAGGAGAAATTTTAAGATGCCCCCTGGTGTTTTTTTCATATCAAATATAACAGAAAAAACATTTGTCTGAGAAGTTTTTACAGATTTCTATTGAGACATATATGCAGACAGCAGATGACAGTTAAAAAAGGAGTAATGTATTTTATTATTAAATACATATTTTAAAAAATAACACAGTTTTTGTAATCTGTAAAACTGGGATATATTTCTGTGAAATGGTAAGGCAAATAAAGAAAAATGATCACAGTATGCAGCAGACAGTCACAGAAAATGTAAAAATATTTTTTTGTAATATTCTTTGCAGAAACATTAAACCCCGAAGTAAGTACACAGCAGGGAAGTTACAAAAAAACGTTTTAAGATTTGTTTATTGAGCCGGACATTTTCACACATTATGAGAAAGAAATAGTTGTATAAGGTAAATAAACTGAGTATAATCTGCAAGCAAATATCATTGTATCTCTATATTAGTGTTATCCTAAAGGGCAGTTCCTTTTGGGATAGGCTTACAGAAAAAAGCCCCCACATGACCGGGCCCAAAAAACACTTTCTAGCAGCCCCAGGTGCCAAAAATTTTTCCCTTACTCTAATGACTAATTATTAAACAAAAATAGATCCTGGAAATAAAAGGGTTCATAATTTTATAGCTGATATTTTAAAGCTACAATGGAAGAGGGGAAAACAGTAACTCCAGTCAACAGAATTCTTGGAAAAAAAAACCCCTTGGGGGAGAGATCTTGTTTACTTAATTGGGGAATCATAAACAAAGTCAAACAGTTACAGTTCTTAAGACCTCAGCCAACTTGGTTTTTGCCTTCCCCCCAATTTGGCATGCTACCAAAACTTATAAGTTTCCCACTTGGAAATCTAATTAAATTACTGAATCACTTCATTCTTGGATTACAAGAAACCTGCTGTCTTTTTAAATTTGGGAGGAATAACAATCTTGTAGTGTAAAACAGTGGCACCAAGTTTCTCAGAAGGGGTCCTGAGAAGAGAAATAGAAAATAAAGGAGCAGGGAACAATTTATAATTTTTTCAAGCTTTATTTTTTGCAAATGGATAACAAACAAAAAACAGGAAAAAAGAGATGCAAAATTACTGCTAATTTATAACCCAACCAGGATATGATAAGCTAAAAATTTGGGGAGTCTTGCCGCATATAAAAAATTCAGATGAGGGGGGAATTTTTACTAAGCAGGTTTTTCTTTTCCAAAAAAGTTGGGCTTTTTAGTAACTAAAGGTTTGAACTCCCAGTGTCGCCTTTTTTAATTCCCCAGAATCTTTTTAAAAGATCAACATCTAAATCATAATGTATGCTCTAGTTTGTATTTATGTTATGTTTAGGGAAACAATAGATAGTGTGTAGGGGATTTAAAAGATACATTATTAGGGAGCTGATCACAATTATTTCTTTCATCTGAACTCTTCTGTTGTTGGTGAGGGTCACATTGGGCAAAATGCTTAGCTAGGCTTAAAGGGGCCCAAAATATGGGATGCTGCCACCTGGCTTATGGGGGAGACAATAAACTGTATACATTGTTCTCCCGTTTTCCCTGTTAATGGGTTTCCTAGCCAGGGAAGGATTCCAAAACCCAAATTTCCCTCTGAGACACCAGTCCCAGTGAGTTGTCCCTGACAATTTTTATATTGTCAAGTGTGTGTGTTGGGGGACCTCCCCCGAGGCTCAGTCAAGAAATTATGTGGGTAGCCCACCAAGATAAGACAGGGGTTTTTGCCACTAAAACCCACTTCTTTTCTCCCCATAGTGCCCAAGAAGCTGCCCAGTGAAGGTGTTTAGCTCCCTCCCTCTGGTCCGCCACCATAAAATCCCGGGGCCCCAGAAAGGAGACATCACATTTTAGCCAAAAAAACCCACAAGATGAAACTCCCCAAAATAGACTCACAATCCTCTTTTTGAATTTCACAAGATAAACATGCAATTAAAGAACACAATCGTTTTGGGTTTCCCCCTTCCGTTTTTTGCCTTCAGACCAATAAATGGTACAACCCTGTTGGTGCCCCAAGGTTTTTCTGTTTCAAAATTTTATGTTATTACTGCACCGGGTTCACCATACTGTAAAATCAGTATTGGGCCGCAGTAACTAATCAATGTCATTGATAAAATCAATGAGAAAGATAGATCAATTAGTTGCGCTTGTTACTTTTAATATACAACACATACATCAAGACCAAGAGTAGTGGGTAATTTAAAATTTTTAGGGAAAAAAACTAAGAAAAAAGAATTTAAAAATTAAAAGGTTCCAAGAGTCTGGGGTTATTTCAGCTTCACATCTGGAAGAATCTGTGACATATGAGTAGTAAAAAAGTGAAAAAGGGAGCATAGCCCCGTTTAAAACACCTGAATAGAACACCATTGGGTAATATGATACCCTCTCCTCACTGACTCATAATTCAGTAGCACCCCTTCTGACTCTTCTTTCTGTTTTATCTGGGGAGTGCCCAAAAATTTTTCCTGAAATAAGAGAATTAAGGGGCCCCCCAACAATATGCAAAAAAATCTTTTGGGAAAAATATTAAGTTTAATGATAGGGGAAGGGAGAATTTGATGCTGTACTGTAAAGGTAAAAGGGAGGCTTGAAATTGGAACATTAAAAATTCAGACAAGAAAGGCCCTTCAGACCATCAAAAACTTGCCAAAATACTTTCCCCCCCAATTTTTACTAAAAAACATTAAGTCTAGTTTTAAAAGTACCCAAAAATCCTACTGTTTTTAAAACACTTTTTGGTAGCTTATTCCCCTTTTTGAATTTAAGTTGTTCAAAAAAAAACTTTTCCCCCCATAAGTGAACAATTTTCTTGAAATGAAATAAATAAGTCAATTATTTTAAAAAGCACTAAGCTTTTGACTTCCCGTTGTTGTGGAACTGTTAGCTATACAGAACATTAGAATAACCCCCACATGAACAGGCCATTGCCCCAAAGCTCACCACTCCTATCCACTTTAATTTTTTAAAAAAAAACATCAAGTCTAGTTTTGAAAGTCCTAAAATCCTACTGCCTACCACACTACTTGGTAGATTATTCAGTTTGTTATGGTTCTCTGTGTAAAGAAAAAAATACTAATGTTTGTGCAAAAAATTTCCCTTAACAAGTTTCCAGCTGTGTTCCTGCACTCTTGATCTAACCATCTCAAAATAATAGTGTTGATCTACTGTAATAATTCCCTTAAATTTTAAACACTTAATTCTTTTTTAAAACAATCCAAACCCCCCTCTCCTTTAAATTTTTTTTTGCTTTAAAAGAAAAGGCTCAAACTCCCTTTTTCTTTTCTCAAAATTTATCCCCATAGCTCTGGGAAACAGCCCCGGGCGCCTTTCCCCTGAACTTCTTCTAAAGCTGCTATTTTTTTTGCCTGGGGATCAAAAACTGTATTCAGTTCTCCAGAGGGGGCTTCCCGCAGTGCATGATAAAGCTTGAGCATAACCCCTCCTTGGGTTTGTACCTAGACACTGAACACTGTCAGACATTGCCCGTCTGGGAGTTGATAGTGTCAAGTCCACTACTACCCTAAATTTTCTCGTATGGGTGTACTTTTTATTTTTAAAACCAATTTTTATTCATATGTAACATTTTTACTTCCTACATGTAATACTTTATTTTAAATTTGATTATAATTTTTCTTCCACAAATTTGCCCAAGTCTTTTATGCTGTTCAGTCCCCCTGTAAATTATTCAATGGATTTCAATTATCTGGGCCCAAACCTCCGAAAACTTGGGATTATCTGCAAAACCCGCTTGTTGCTTTATATTCCTGTCCAAATTTATTTAAAATTAAAATTAAAAAAGCATCAGCCATGCACTGACCCCCCGTGGAAAACCCCACCTTTAAAATCATCAAACCCCGATAGGGTTCCCCTTTCACCATAACCCCTTTTGCTTTCTGTGTTTTGAGACAATTTTGCACCCATCTACAAACATCATCCCCAACTCCTACTTCATTAAGTTTGATGCCAACCCCTCATTTGGGACCTTATCAAATGCTTTTGGGAAAATAAAGATAAGTAAATCATATGCTCTATTTTAATAATATCCTTTTTTTGCTTCTTCATAGAATTCCAGCATGTTAGATAAACTTAAACACTCTTCTGAACCCATACCCCAAAACCCCCCAAATGCCATATGTTACTTAGTCTTATCCTTAATAAATTAATTTTTTTGTGATGCACATTAAGTTTTTGGGGATAGTTTTGGGTTTGCCTTTTTCACTCTTTTTTTATAACAGGATAATATTTGCCATTTTCCAGTCCTTCAGATTTTTCCCCCGTGTGCAGTGACATCCCAAATATATTTTGTCAAGGGTTTTATATGTTGGTGCAACCCCCGGAACCCCAACATAAATGTTATCTGGTCCTTGTGAAATTTATTTCAGCCTATTTATTTAATTTAATTTATTTTTTTATTAATTTTATTGCAATCCATACAAAGCAATCAAGTTTTTACAAAAAGAAAAATTAAGTTAAGAACCAGATCGATCCCCACCCCTGAGAGATAGAGCGGCTAACCAAAAATTTAAGGGTTTTTAAACATACCTAAATTAATAAATTCCCCCTGTGCTTCATGAACCCTTTTAAAAATTACTGATCAGATCCTGCCATGTTTTGAAAAAGTCTGCACGGATCCTCTAACTGAGCATTTATTTTTTTCCCCTTTCAAAAAAAATATAAATACATCGTTTTCCCCCTGACTTAAAAAAAGGAGATTTGGGGTTTTTTCCCGTTTATTTAGAATAAGTCTTGGGACAAAAAAATAGTGAATGCAATCACAATTTGTTTGTCTTTTCTCCACTTTTTAAACTCCCTTTTGAAGAACCCCAAACACAGCCGGGAATGGGTTAGGAGGGATTGGCCCGGGGTCTGAGAGGTAATTAAAAAAATTTTTTTCCAGAATAATGTTATTTTGCAGGCCCAGGGAAAATGTGATCCAGTGAGGTTTGGGGCTGGGTTTCAACGTTTTCAGGTTGGATCATGCCCCCGGAAACATTTTGGAAAAGTTTTAGTCAAGACAGATGTGCTCAATGTATAATTTTGGGTTTTAGAACTGTATGTTTTTTGATATGGAGCCCCCGAGTGAATTCTCTCATTTTCTTTCCACCTTTTCTGATATATTAATTGAGAGATCTTTTTTCCCCGTGTCCTCCTGGATCTTTTTAAAGGGGGGGGATTTAAAAAGATTTTTATATTGGAAAATGGACTCTAAGTCCTTGAGATTGGGGCAATATTTTTCCAGATGGGTGAGGGGGAAAAATGAGGAAAAATTAAAAGGGTTTTGTTTAACAAAGCCCTTTATTTGAAGATAGTGAAAGAAAAAGTGTAGTTGAAAAGTTAAATCTGGAATGTAATTGTTCATAGGATAAAAAAGCTATCTATATAAAGATCTCAACAAGTTTAAATTTCCCAAAATTTTTTCCCGATATTAAAAAATGAATATGTTTGGGAAAGGGTTGGGAAAAAGGTGGTTCTCTTTTCACAGGTGCCAAAAGATAGGTTTTTTCCTTTTTAAAAAAGCTTTTCTACATTGGTTCCAAAATTCTAAGTGAGTGGAGCACAATTGGGTTTTTTGTTTTATTGCCATAACGGGGTTTATTGGAGCACAGAGAAAAGGGAAAACAAAGAAGTACTGCAGGATTTTTCTTTATTGCCGGGCTGTGTATGTTCTTCTATTTGTGTCCCAGGTTCTTATCACCTGTATATTTGCTGCCCAGTAATAAAATTTGAAGTTAGGTAGAGCCATGCCACCTTCTGCCTTTTTTTCTTTGTAGGGTCGGGTTCTTTGATGCGGGATGTTTTGAATTCCCAAAAAAATTAGGTTTTTTTGAATCTTTTTGCCTAAAAAAAATGATTTATTAATGTATATTGGAATGTTTTGAAAAAAATATGTTTAGGGAAAAATACCATTTTTTAGGGGTTAATTTTCCAGCTAGTGGAGATGAAGGGTTGACCATCTATGCAAGTCTTGTTTAATTTTTTCCATGCAGACAATTTTTTGTTGATATAGAGCTATGTTTACTTGTGATGTTTACCCCCAGGTATTTAAACTGTTCTGCAGTGATAAAAAAGGGAGGGTATCTTTAAACTAAAAATTTTGCTTGAGAATTCACTGGAAAGAGTACACTTTTAAATTTAGATTAATTCTTTAGACCAGATATCTTTGAAATTCTGTGAGTGCTGCTAAGACTGCAGGCAAAGAATTTTCTGGGTCCAAAATAACAGTACCATATCGCCTGGATATAATGAGATTTTCTGTTCCAGTCCTTTCTTTCCAATCCCCTTTATCTGATCAGTATTTCCCCAAAGTATTGACAGGGTTCAATGGCAATTTTAAACAGCAGCGGGGACAAGGGGGATCCTTGTTAAAATGCCACGCCTAGTTTAAAGTAGTCTTTTTAAAATGTTGTTGATGCAAACTGAAGCTTCTGGGGGTTTGTTTTACAGTAATTTAATCCATGCACAAATGTTCGGGCCAAAAACCCCCAAATTCTCCAAAAGTAGTAAAAAAAGGGATTTCCACAATCATGTCAATGCTTTTTTTGCCCTCCAATGATAATAATATTTCTGGGGGGTTTGATTTAGTTCAGATATTACATTAAACAGGCGCTGAAGAGAAGATAAGGGTCGGGCCCCAAAAAATCCAGTTTGGTCTTGTGATATTACCGAGGGAGATTTTCTCCATCCTTCTAGCTAATGACTTTAGAGAGTATTTTAACGCCGTTTTTCAGAAGTGAAATTGGTCTGTATGATGCACATTGTAAAAGTCCTTTTTTTGTTTTGGAAAAACAGTGATTAGTGCTTGGCGAAAGGTTTGAGGAAGAGATTGGTTATCTCTGGCTTCTGTAAATGTTGCTAATAGGAGGGGAGCTAGCTGAGCGGAGAATTTCTTGTTTCACAGGTAGCATCAGGCCTGTGCTTCCGCCTTGGAGTGATTTTATAGCATCTAGTAATTTGTAACGCCTAGAGGTTTATCAAGTTCCTCACTAAAAGCGTCTATTTGTGGTATCTGTAATGTATCAGAAATGCATTAGATTGTGTATTGTCTCTTTAAACTCCATAGTATATAGGGATTATAGTAGTCTCTGAAAGTGTATTATATTTTGTGTTCAACGATTTTATCTCCGTCATGTTGGTGATTACCGAGATTGCATTGCGCTACTTCTTGCTTGTGAATTTGTTGAGCTAAAAGCTTTATTAGCTTTCTCTCCATGTTCATAATAATGATGTCTGGATTTGTAGATTAGTTGTTCAGTTTCTTTAGTTGTCAAGAGGTTTAATTCCAAATGTAGAGCCTGCCCTCCTATGTAGAGTCTCTTGGTAGTCTGGCGTGTTCTTCATCTATTTTAGTAATTTCGCTTTTATCTCTGCTACTTTCTTGGCTTCGGATTTATTTCTGTGGGAAAGATATGAGATAATCTGTCCTCTTAAGAAGGCCTTAAGAGTTTCCCAGAGTATTCCTGCAGAGATCTCGGGTGATGTATTTTGTTTCTAGAAAAAATTTGATTTGTTTGGATATAAATTCTGCATACTCGCCGCTAATAGAAGCGGGTGAGGCGCATCTGCGGGTGAGTGTATGGGGCTTAGTAATTTTAGCTCCAAGATCATAGGTGCATGGTCAGAAATAACAATAGCATCGTATTTGCAAGATTTAATCATAGGCAAGAAGTTATTGTCTATAAAGAAGTAATCAATCCTTGAGTAGCAATGATGTACTGGTGAGTAGAAAGAATATGTTCTTGAATTTGGGTTTAAAAACCTCCAGGGGTCTGATAAGTTGTGATCAGTTATAAACTTTGTAATTATCTTTTGTGTGTTAGATGCTTCCTCCTGTGGAGGAAGTCCTATCTAAAGTGGATTTAGAACAAAATTAAAGTCCCCAGCCATTATAACTTTTATGAGTGTTCAGATTGGGAATGGATGCAAATAAATTTTGTATAAATTCCTTATCATCAACAGTAGGTGCATAAACATTTATCAAATCATTTTACAGTTAGATAAGTCTCCCATACCATTACATATCTCCCTTCGGATCCAATACTACATCTGATGCTACAAATGGTACTGTTCTATGTATGAGAATTCCACACCTCTAGTTTCTTCATTAAAACTAGAATGGAACATTGGCCAGTCCAGTCTTTTTGCAGCCGGAACTGATCCTTGCTTAGTAAGTGGGTCTCCTGTAAAAATACTATTTTAGCATTTAGACCTGTTAGGTGAGAGAGTACTTTCTTTCTCTTTTAATTCGTGATTCAGGCCTTTAACATTCCACTTACAGTTAACTGTCCCATCATGGAGACACTGATTCTGAGTTTGTGATGTCATTTTATAGTCTTAACTGGAAGTGAGACAGCTTCGCCTTATTCCTATTTCCCCTAGAGTTGTTGCCATGCAGCTTATTATTACGTGTAGTTAATAGCTAAATT
>NW_024384837.1:0-21659 GCF_016835505.1 Polypterus senegalus
AAATTGCTGGTTCAACTGGTAGAAAAATCCTACTTTTCCCCTTTGAGAAATGGTTTTAAACCCTTGAAAAGTGATGTGGGAGTGCTGCCCAATGGCTGCCCCTGTCCTTTGCCCCCAAAAAGGAATGTGAAAATGCAATACTTTGGGGAATATAACAAAGTATATCAAAAATGTGCAGGACAATGTCTTCTTCAAGTGTGGCTCTATCTGTCTGCCTCGGTGGTCGTAAATGATACTTTACCTTGCTCTGCCAATCATGGAAACCCATCAAATGTATTGCCATTTGGCTAAAAATTTCTCCCACTTTAATGAAAAAGTGATGCTTTTAAAAAATGCATAAGGCATTTTGCCACGTATATTAAAAGTACTTAATAAAAGCAGATTTGAATGGGGAAGAAAAAGAAACTTGTACATGTTTGTCACAGAAAGACTGTACATATATTGAGAATCCAATTGTTTACAGTACTTGTCTAATGACATTTTTTCCAAAAAAAGTTAAATTAATCATTGCATGTTTTTCATGATAAATTCAAACACTGTTAAGAATAAACTCCCCAGACACTTGCTGGCAGAAAGTTTGTAAATGTTAATATAAAATACGGGAGTCTTGAATTCATGTAAGTAGCCAGAAGGGTTTAATGTTCTGCAGCCAAATTCTGCCTAAATCAACCTGTTTCTTTGCAATTATTGGTTTGGCAGCACAAACAATAACAGCAATGCCGTGTCTGGATGAGTTCTTTTTACTTTAATGGAAAACATATGGATTCTCTTGTACTTGGTACAAAACCATAACAGTGAAGTCATTTGGATATGTTTATAAGATCCTGATATTCTGGTAAATTGTTTTAGCCCAAAGATAATAGAATAATCATCTTCTTAAACAGTGAATTTACTTTGTTAAATTAATTATTTTTTTATTTATCTATCTAAAATTCTAGTATTGATTGTATTTCATATATTGTAAAAAATATAATGTGTTATTTCTTATAAAATGGCACTCCTGGAGCATCTCTTAGCCCAGAATAATGCCAAAGAAACTAAATGTTTATCAAAGTGTATATATATATATATATATATATATATATATATATATATATATATATATATATATATATATATATATATATATATATATATATATATATATATATATATATTCTAAAACACAAACACGAAATAAATAAAGAGTGAGCTAAAAGCCTTCAAAGGTAAATTAAAGCCAAACAGTATTCTACTTCTCTCGAGGTCTTTCTAAACAAACTTACTCTCTTGTTTCAGATATGAAGTGATTCTCCACACTTAAGCCTCATGAAGAACACATACTTAATCGCTTTTATTTCTTCCACATACTGACCTGCTTTACTTCCACCAGTGAACCTATGGCCCTGATTGTATTCTCTATCAAAGACTGCCTTTAAACATATATTATAATATCAGTTTGAGACTAAGCTCTAGAATCAGTAGACTTCTCTTCAGTTAATTCAGAAAGCATTCAAACCCTTCACACTTTTGGTGTTGTGCATTTAATTATGAATGGATAAATTTGCCATTTTTAGCCATCAATCTACACTCAAGAACCCATAGTGACAAACTGAAAACATGTTTTCAGTACAGTCTGACAAATTTATTAAAAATCAAAAAATAAAATCTATTATTTATGTAATTATTCAGACCCTTAATTCAGTACTTTGTATGGGTCCCTTTGGCAGCAATTACATCTTCAGATCTTTTGGGTAATTAATTTGGGCAGCTTATTCCATTCTTCGGGCAGATCTCCCAAGATCTGTTAGAATGATAAGAAGCGCTTTGTAAAGTGCCGCTTCAGGTCTCTCCACAGATGTTCTGTGGGTTTAAGTCTAGGCTTTACTTGGGTCACTCAAAGATAGTCAGGGACTTGTCTCAAAGCCACTCCAGCATTGTCTTGGCTGTATGCTTTGGTTCATTGTTGTGCTGAAAAGCGAACTGTCTTCCCAGTGTGAGCTTGTGTGCACTCTGGAGCAGGTTTTCTTCAAGGACCTCTCTGTACATGGATGAATTCCTCCTTCCGCAATTCTGACCAATCCTCTGTCCCTGCTGCTAAGAAACACCCCAGAGCATGATGGTGCCACCACCAAGTTTCATTATAGGGATGGTGTTATGCATGTGATTTTTTATTTTTTTTTTGTTTGATATAAATATTATTAATTAGCACCAGGGAGCAGCATTAGTTCTGTGCCACCTCGGCAGTGTCTGACTTCACCAGAAATAGTGCTTGGAGTTCTGCCCAAACAGAATTTTTGTCTCATCAGACCAGAGAGTCTTTTTTCATATGCTCTCAGAGTTCTTTAAATGCTGTTTGGCAAATTCTGAGTGGGTTGGCTGCTCTACTATAAACACCTGATTGATGGAGTGCTGCTGAAATGGTTGTCCATCTGACAGGTTGTTCCATTCCAGTAAAAGACTTCTGAAGTTGTGTTTGAGTGACCACCTCCATGGCCAAGGACCTTCTTGTCTGGTTAATCAGTTTGGTCAGAAAACAAACTCTAGGAGGACTCTGGTGGTTCCAAACATCTCCCATTTCTGAGTTATTGAGGCCACTGTGCTCCTGAGAACACTCAAGCTTTAGAAATGGTTTTACACCCTGGCCTGATCTATGCCTCATCATAATTTAATCACAGAGATCTATAGAGGTCCTTGACCTTCGGGGCTTGGTTTTTATCCTGACATGCAGTGCAGATTTTGGGATCTTATATACACAGATGTGTGCCTTTCTAAATTATGTCCAATCAATTTGTTTTGCCACAGGTGGACTCCAATCAAGTAATTAAAGCAAACAGGATACACCTGACCCCAATTTGGAGAGTTACAGCCAAGGGTCTGAATAGTCATATAAACGGAAATTTACAAACCTTTCTGAAAACATTTTTCACTTTGTATTTATGAGTTATTGAAGTAAATTGATTAGAAAAACTGTCAAATTTATCCTTTTAAAATTAAATGTACAACACAGTAAAGTGTGCAGAAAATGATGTGGTCTGAAGTTTCTTATTCCACTGTAGGTGCACGGCTCCAGGCCATAGTTGGCTGTAGTGGTCTCTGGTACCCCTGAAACCCAGAACCTCATTTGACCTAAAAGGGCAGGATGTTTGAAGGAGCAACATGTCCGCGTATTAGGGCCTGTATACTGCCTAATGTCAGCCTAGAGGAGGAGTTTTGTCAGTCTACTGCTAGCCCCCAAAACCCCCCGCCCCCACCCCAAACCTTAACCCATTCTGCATATTTCCCCTTCTTGTATTAACTCGAGGGACTACTAAACTTTTACAAAAGTGTACACAATAACTGATTTATAAAACAATACCAACATAGGGAAGTATGGAGACAAAGATAACAGTGTTAATAACATCAAACAGGCAAAAAAAAAAAAATTGAAGTTATTATTTAATACAAAACTCAAAAAAACAAGTCATTGCTAAAAAAGTCTTAATCAACTGTTATGCTCTACTTGCAGCCAGTTTTTAAAAATTGCATTTTATGATATTACATGGTCTGGAAGTGCATGCCTTACAGCTTTCTTGGTATGGCAGCTTATTGATGTATTGCACTAAATTCATCATCATGTTATCTGTAAATACCAAAATAACACTATGAAAAATCAAAAACTCCAAAAAAGGAAAAAAGAACAATATAAAATGTTGGAAATGACACAAAATTACACTAATCCCTTCTGAAGATATTTACATAAATATTTTAGTAGGCTCAACAGATGCCTACTTTCCGATTTGATTTGGACTAATAAGAACAAAAATGCCCAAATGATAAGAAATAGATTGACTCTGAATTGATGTGAGGTTTGGTACTGTACCATAACATTTCTAATGCCATTTCTAATGACAAATGCTAAAATGCCAAGGAAAGTAAAGTGCAATGTGTCAACACAGGCGTTAGTTGTTCAATTATATTATTTAGGGAAAAAGGATCTGTTATTCAAGTCTGCTCATGTGTTTAGTGGTCTGATTGTGTTTTTAGAGAGTATCTTGGATTATATTTAAAACAACATACATGATGGAAATGGGATGAAAAAGCTGACTTTAATTCAGGCAAATGTATGTGGTATGTCCAATGCAATTTTAAACAAGAGACAAAACACATGCATAAACATTTTATGAAAAGAAAATATGTTAATTTTAATAACAAACCCAATTTCATTAGTTTCACATCACAGTTAAGTACAATTTTACTGGTATTAGTGTTTACTATCACATGCATAACCTTTAACAATACAGTGTAAAGTAGGCTACTAAGGCTAAGTAAGTGATGGGACTTTTCTCCCACTTAAGTGTAATTGTGACTATGCATATCTGTTTATCTGAAAGAGTACTGACTTTGACAGAGCCATTTTAATCGATACACGCTTCTGCATGTGATTGAGCATCAAAACTGCTATAAGAATACATTTACTGTTGACAAAGTGCAAGGTAGACTACTTATTGCAATTCATGTCCTTATCAATTTCTTACTGCATAGAAAAGCATCATTTGGCATTTCTGACATGGTAAAAAAATAACATTAAACCTGGGTACTCTTCCCAGTAATGTCCTAGTATAATAAAAGAAGAAATTCAGTCAAAGACAAGTTACCTAAAATGACAAACAAGAGAGGAACACAACCAAAAGTCTCAGTAAGTCTCAAGGGGAAAAGAATAACCTGGCAGCATCCAGAATAATTTGCCAATCCATCACAAGACATACCTATTGACACTTTTAACACTGACAATCAGCTTAACCTGCATCTCTCAGTAAAATTAAGCGCTATTGCTATAAACATTTCAGTTGAATGGAATTTGGTTTGGTGAACCTCATTCTAATAAAACATCAATGCAAATTTTAAATCTACAAACATAAAAGTAACATGAAGTGGATATAGTAAATATTCTGGTACTCACTCTTATCCAGCCAGAAGAATATAAGGATGATGCAGTTCCATCTCCCATACGTTACAGGTGGTAGTGATCCTCTTGAGGCATCCTAGTTTGGATACCTGCAGGGCTCATGGGAGTTGGAGTCTGAAAGTGTAGCCCTGTCAGAGTCTCTTGTTGCCTTTAGAAGGCACACCATGGGAGGACCACATGACCTGGAAGTGCTTCCAATAGGATGCACCATGGTACCCGAAATCATTCCAGGGTCCTACTTAAAGGGGCTCACTGGCTCACTTTGAGGAGTTAGAGTCGGCAGATGTTAGGGACGCCACCAGTAGAGAGGAAGCAGTGAAAAGAGTCTGTTTTCATGTAATTGTTTGTGTGGTGTGCGTCTTTGGGAATATTGGTGGTCAATAAAGGTCCTTTATTTGAGCCTGGGACTGTGTTGGGCATTACTGTGTCTGGGGCTTACGAGCCTAGTGGTACCACGTACTGGTAAAAAATATATAATTAGTGATTATGTTTTGTTTTATATTTTTTTTCTTGAATTTCTGTAAAGTTTGATTTTAAAACTTCTATCTATCCATCTATCTATCATTATCTATCTATCTATCTATCTATCTATCTATCTATCTATCTATCTATCTGTTTAATGGCCATCATTTTAAAAATCAAATAAAGCAGTCATTTAACAAATTCCCACTTATCAGATTAGTGTAGTGAGCTCTTAAAGTTCAGGTGTTATGTTTATGTATCTCACAGCTTGTGTATATCCTTTTATGAAGATTTTTTATTAATCATTTACTAGATTTCAGGAGAATGGACAGAGGGTCTGGGGTTACAGAATGATGGGCCAGAAAAGAGTCCACTGTGAGAGCTAGTGACCACAGACTTTAGAAGTGTTGCATGAAACTCTCTATAGCTGCTTCTTGCCCAAGGCTGCAATATTGTGATACAACCTGTGATGACGAAGGTCAAAACACTTTTAATAGAGGAACTGTACAAAATGTCTTTTGGTTTCTCTGACACTTGAACATCTTTAATTGCCTCTGGTGAACTTTCCTGAAATGTAACAGATGTACTGTCCTCCCTGAGAAAAATAAAAAAAAAAAAAACACAAAACTTGTAAACCTTGAGAAAAAAATGAGCAAACTCTAGAAAATATACAGGGCAGGACTTGAACAAAGGTCTCTAGGAATCGAGGCAGAAATGCTAACCATCGTAAAACCAGTTAAACCAAATAATAAAATCAATGTGATGTTTGAAAATCTACATGGATACATGCTGCTTAATACTGTATTACAATACTACTTTCTATTTGAAAACTGGATTGAATGTTTCTTTCAAATGGCAGGCCATAGTTTTAAACAAAGCCATTATAAAATAATGACTTCATGTTCCAGTCAGTCTGTGGTTGGACATATAACAGCAAGTGAAATCTGGAAAATATTCAATGCAGCATTTTAGATGGTTATTATGATGTTGCAATGTGACCACATGCTTCATTTTGCAATTCTCTTGTAATTCATCAGTTGAAATGTAGAAGCAACAGCCCCATACCAATGCATACTGCCACATGTTCTGAGCAGAAATGTTCACAGTAGAAGCATTCCAGTCTCAAACGGCATTGTTTGTTCCTTATTTACATTCTTAATTTATTACTAGTAATATTTACCAATTAAGTAGTAAACAAACCGCATCATTCCCTGAAATACAAGAAGCAACCAGCTTAAACATAAATATAAATGAATGGCTTTCAAATTTTTACGGAAAAGGAATATAACAGTTTATTCTGAAAAAATCATAGTAGGGCTTAATGATAATTGTTGCTTTGTATCAGTTTGAGTATACAATATGAGAAAGAGCACCATCAGGTCTGTATGTAGGAAATAACATGAAGGAAGTACATTACTGACACATGTAGATCATTTGTAATAATTTAGGAGATAAGGCTCACATGTATAGGGGATATTTAATATATAAATAAGTGATAAGAAATTGTTACCTTGTAAAAGCTTAGTCTTATCTTGTATTTAAGTGATTACTCATTTCAAAAATATGATCTTAAGCTACTGAAAAACTACAAATAAAAACAGATGGAACTAAAAAGTGTTTGCCTATAGCCTGCTACCCAAGTCTGTCTACTTTCATTCCTATGTTCACACTTCCATATGAGATTTACTCACTAATTCTAAATATATTTAAAACCTTCACATTAAGTAATATACATTTCACAAAAAAATTTAAAACCAACTATTGACAAATGCCATTAGTCAAAGAAAAGGTTTACTGATACTGATAAATAAATGTTCTATTAGTGATTGCTATTATTGCATTTCTTGATCACGCATAGTTTTGGGCTCCTTGGATTACCAATCTTAGACGACTCAGATAGATGGACACAACATAGGATGTCATGGGACATGACTACACTGAATAATGTTTAAGCTTAAAGTAGGCTGACAATGGAACAGGCAGTAGGCACATAATACAGTATTGAAATATTACTTAATTGTATGTTATATATTTGATCCTAAAAGATTGGCAGTAGAGAAAATAAAGTGGCTTTAATTTGAATATTCTGATTAAAATGGAAGTTAAGCTATCTATCTATCTATCTATCTATCTATCTATCTATCTATCTATCTATCTATCTATCTATCTATCTATCTATCTATCTATCTATCTATCTATCAGTGTTCTGCCTTCATTCTCCAAACTTCTTGTAGTTTTTAAACATTTACAATGTGTGGGATCTGTTACTATTTAACCTTCTTCATGGTGGAAAACTTGGTTTCTATTTTCCCTCCACTGCCCTTAAGTACCTCTCTGTTTTCATCTCATTTTCCCTCTTAATTCCCCTTTTTTGCCTCTTGAATCACTACACGTCCTTCAACTCTGATAAATCAAACCTGCAGAATGATGCCATGGTTAGAACTGTTGCCTTGGAGCACCAGGATACTGGGTGCAAGTCCTGGCCAGTCACTGCCTGTGTGCAGTTTACAGTACATGTTCTCTCCATGTCTTTGTGTGGTTCCCTCCCAAAGACATATGTGTTAGGCTGACAGGAACTTTTAGATTGTTCCTATTGGTTGTCTTCTACATTTCCTTTCAATTTATGGCTTTGGAATTAAGCTTTAACTATTTTTTTCACATATTGTCTTTCTATAGTGAATGCCATTACAATGAGTTTTTACAAGCACAGATATACAGTACATCCTGGCAATCATATTAAATTAAGTCTAAAATTTCCCACTTTCAAGTTGAAAATTCTTGCCTGTGATGGGGTTCTGTTTTACAGTTTGTTGTTATGACAAATGGAGTCATATTGCCCCATTTGATGAAGAAAACTCTGATGGCTTACTACATTTCATTTAATTCAAATGGACTATACAGTCCTGGAATCTTCCATTTCTTCTTCTATTTTTCAGCAGATATCACATCTTCTGTTCTGTATATTTTACCACTAGAGCATAGGTTTATAGGGTCATTACTTTATTTGTGTAGGATACAGTGAAGTTCTTACTTGCATTTACTAATCAGATGCAGATAATGTGAGTGGACTAGCAGCCTTGTAGATTAGCTGTTAGGTAACACTGTCATTCAGCTTGCTCCACGCACTCATTATGAGACCAGCCAGGAGGCCCTGTACATCTATTCACTTTTACTTATCTTTAACTCAATTTAGTCTCCTTCTCAGCCTCTAGTAGAAATCCTTGATTCCTCCATAATTGTTTCATGCTTTTAGAGTTTCTTAATAACACTGTAAATTTCTGCACTCACTATTTTCAACAAATGTTACTGTGTTATTACAGTTGCCTAATATAAGCATGAATTCCATCTGTTTGTTTATTTTCTGTAATGGCTCGTGACTCAGCACATTAGGTTTCCCACCAACATTCAAATGAACCTAACAAAATTCATATATGTTTATTCACCTACTTTAGAAGAAAAATGGTTAGCTTTTTTCTACTTAGCATTTTCTTGGGTGCTGCCTCTGGTTTCACTCCTTTATTTGATTTTCTGTTGATTTCATTAGGTTTGAACTCTTTAAATTTGCTTGTTCTTTAACTTTTCAATTATTTCTTCCAGTTATGTTCTGATATGATATTAAGCAGTTTTGTGGTGACATCTCTGTCTTCAGCACATTTCCAGTTATATATTTGTCATTTTTATTGATATCAAGCATTTGTATTCACACTTTTTGTACTACAGAACTCAACTGTACTTTCTTCGCTATTATTTCCTCTTCCTAGACCAATAATTGCAGGTTTTTTGTAGCTGGTTTCTTTACTGCCATCCATTTAAAACTACTTATAGATCTAATCAATCTGAGCACATTCTGCACTTAAATCATTATTTTGTAATGATAGTAGCTGAAATGCCAAACACGCATCATTATCTGTGAGGTGACAAAACATCAGATCATACTGAAATACACAGTGCCCTGGGAAAAACGTGATGGAAGAAGCAAACAGAAAATTATTCATAGTACCAGGATCTGGTGGAGAAATGCCGACAGAGTCTGAAGATGCTCTGTGAGTCCATAGCGTTGATGTAGAGGCTATGTAAGACGGTCACTCTGCAAAGTCTTCAATCAACTGGGCATTACAGGAGAGGCAAGAAGTAGGGCTATTAAATCTGGGAGTGAAACTGCAGTGAAAGCCATCAGGTAGCTTTGGATTAAGAGGGCTGATCCATGAGTGGGCTTGATCATCATTGGCTGGTCACCTGGGTAAGGGTGTCTGATGTTTAAAGACCTGAAACATTCTTGACCACAGGAATACCACTGAAGATATGTCCCAGGGTATTTAGAAAATGTATCTCACACATGTGTTACCCAGCTAAGATTGGTTAAAATCTATGTAATCAATGTAGACTTCAGTGTTAATGTTTGCAATGCAGCACACAATGCATATGTTTCTTTTATATGCCTTCTAGTATGGGGTTTGTAAAACCATAGGTAATGTTTGTGATGCACCATTTATTGGAATGACATATGTAATGCATTTTATTACTAAAAATGTTTGTGATGCAGCAAATATTGGTATGACAGAGACATAGTAACTAGATAGCCACAGAGATAGACACACAAGCACTTATCCTTTATTAAGGTGAATTGACATGTATACTCAAACCATTACTGGATTATTTAACTCTGCCTACCTTTTCAGTAGTGTGCCATGATACAGTATTTCTTTCTGTCATCATACTTTACCAATAGATCCAACATGGACTGTTCTTCCTGTTATACTAATAAATCTGCATCATTCATAGCAGTCTCGATATCATTTTCCTTACATCATTATCAATTTAATTATGTTAAGACAATGTTTCTATTTTTTTTTGTGAATTCTTCATACTTTACCTCTTCTGACTCCCTGTTAATAGTATTTTTCATTTTACAAGATACCATTTTGATGTAGATCCTGTAAGAAAATAAAAAATGACTGTTATAAGCATGGACAAGGATGACCCAAAGTAGAAATAACAATAGTAAGACCAGGGGCCTCATGTATAAACGGTGCTGCAGACAGAAATGTTGCGTAAGAACTTTCCACGCTCAAATCGCAATGTATAAACCACATTGGCGAAGCCAGCGACTTTCCACGGTACTCATGCCTTGTCGCTACGTTAAGTTCTCCTCGCCGGTTTTGCAAACTGGCGCACCCAGCGCCAAAGCAATAGTACTGTTCTTGTGTGATTACTCATTATTTTCATGACGGGCTTTATAAATACAAGAAACTAACCGCAATATTGTTTATTAATGTAATGCATCTGATTGTAATTAACTCGTGAATAATATAATGGTCCAGGAACAGCCATAGTATTCCAAATACCATAACTGCTTTAGCGCTGTTACTCTCTTCTTCTTCTTCTTCTTCTTTCTTCTTCCTCTTTCAGCTCCTCCCGTTAGGAGCTGCCACAGCGATCATCTTTTCCATATTACTCTCACTGCACGCACTCGGAGTATTTATATCACTGTATCTGAGTGTGAATCACAGCAGCAGCTGATCGGAAAGAGAATTATCGGTATACAGCTTTAAGGACACGCTTACCTCAGCCACGCTGACCTCGCGGTTCAGAAACAGTTTAATCCCAAGAACTTTAAATGCACTCAATCAATTGTCCTTGTAGAACGGTTTGTACTTATAAGTACAATCACCCCACTGTAAACTTGCACTACAGTTATAATATCTCACAACCTGGGCCACTTTATAAAGGCCAGATTTACATATGATGACGATATAATTTTTAAGGTGAAATGCAGCAAAATATGTTTGTAAAATTATACACATAAAAATTTAACTTCATTTAAATAATCTATATTCTTCACTGGGAGGTCGGGAAGGATAGAATAATTAAACATGTACTACTAAGATATTTGAATTTCTTAAACGCTTTTGAAGAATCGGGGGCCAAGCTTTCAGATGGCTTAACTTCTATTACAGGGCTGATTGTGTGCATCGGTTACTTGGGAAAGAAAAGCAAGGACTCTTGGGCGCTAAATATATATTGAATAAATAGTAAATAGGGCCAAGGGGAGAAGTAGTGTGTTAAAGAAGCAATGAAAAGAAAAGGAAAATTTTGAAAATAACGAACATGATTGTCAATGTAATTGTTTTGTCACTGTTGAGTGATGGTGTGCTGTCATATATATATATATATATATATATATATATATATATATATATATATATATATATATATTTATATTTACACACTGTCACAAACAGTCAAAGACAGAAAAAAGGTTGGGCAGCCACCCATGTAATTTGGTATCCTGGCTGAACCGTTTTCAACCCGCACTGAAGTGCTTACAACAGAGTCCAAAACAAGACTGACACAGAAGGGAAAAAAGGCTTTTAAAGGGGGAGACAGGGGAAATGAGGTCATAGGTCGGGACGGGTTTATTGTTCATTGTTTAGTCCCGGATGTGACATCAGGGGCCGGAGGGGTCTGTCTCCATTGGCTCGGTCCCAGAAGTGACGCCCAGAGAGACAGGTGGAACCTCCCGGTTAGGGGCTACAGGAAGTGAAAAAAGAGAGTTAGGCCTTGCCACATCCCGCATGGCTCAGAACTGCCTTCACTGAGCCCATTGCCCCCCCCATGCCCCCGGGGTTACAAGGCCCCCCTCAGCCCAGACTCCGGTCGGGCGACTTAACCGAGGTCGTGAAACCCGAGGGGGAAAGGGGCGCTGGCATGGAGAGACCCCCGTGCGAAAAAAACTTGAAAGGGTGCAGGTCAAGAAACCACCGGTGACCCGCGGGATTCACTTTGTGCAGGGCCATCCAAGAGGTGCATGGCCCGGGGTAAGGGGTGAACCACGCCCAACGGGAAACCTCAGCTGAGTGACCCCTATTTAATCGCCAGAGCCTTCCTCCCACCGCCGGATACCTGGTCCCCCCGCCAACAGTTTCCGCTCAGGAACATGACGGGTGTTCAACCATCGAACTTTGGCTCAGCACGCCCCGGGCCTGTGTCCGGGCGCCCGCCTGGAGGATGAAAGGCAAAGAAAAGGGGGTCCAAAAATAGGGGGACGGGGCCCCTTTTCAAGTCACCAAATGCAGCGCCTGTTTTGCAGTCCATACACAAGGGGGGGCCCTTCTTGTTAAATCAGTCAGGGCCCGCCCCCCAAAACCCGGGGTAAAAACCCGGGGCGTAGTCCCCGCAACCCGGGGGGTTTGACCGCCGTTTGGTTCCCGGGGACGGGCCATTTCAGAATGGATAAATTTTTGGGAGCACTGGGGCCCTTACGGTACCCACCCACCAGGTAGCCCAAAATTTTTGGGCCCCCCTTTAACCCAAAGAAACTTTTTGGGATTAATCCGAGCCCGCCTCCCCGTGTCCAAAACCCGTTTTGGGACATGCTGTAGGTTTTCCCTTCCATGTGTGGAAAGATGACCACGCCATCAGGTAGGGCAATGTATGAGTTATGAGGTCAAGCACTTTGTCCCCCGACTTTTGAAAGGTTGGGGAGCCCCGTAACCCAAATGGAAGGACACGATACGGTGTCCGCGGGGGTACAAAACGTTTTTCCTTCGGAGTCCTTAAAGGAACCTGCCAATTTTTGTCATGTCAAGTGTGGTGGTATTGAGCCGTCCAAGCCTCGAGGAGGTCGCCCACCCCAAAGTGGATAGGCATCTTGGGAGACTTTTGCCAGGGAAGTCATTGCAGAACCTCCAACCCCCTAGGTTTACCGAAGGACGGGGCTGACCAGGGATATAATCCCCCATTACACCTAGTTAGCGTTTTGATTCCAGTTCCACTTCACCCTTTTTTGCCTCGGCGGAAAGGCGCCCGACAACCCCCGGCTCGGGCCGGGGGCCCTCAATCAGGGGGGCCCCCGGGGTTCACCCCCCTTTTAAGGGCCCGGGATAACTGTTCCAGCCCTGCCGCCGGGGCCCCAAGCTCCCAAAGTTAAGGTCGGGTGGGGGAGCGGGATGAGGGCTCCGGAGGGGGGATCAGGGTCCCTGTCCTTCCACTTTCCCAGCAGGTTCACGATATCCGCCCCTTTTCCCCCGGGGTTGACTCACCAAAAGTTAAGCCCCTTTCCCTCCCCCAACTTCAGGGGGGCCCTGCCAGTGGGCAAGAAACTTAGAGGGGAGGCACTGGGACCATGACCACTCCCGGGGAACTCCAAGAGACGGCCGCGTTGTAGTAGCAACCTGTGCTGCTTGAGCCTCCTCCAGGGACTTTAAGGACAGGCACTTTTCCAAATCTATCCCCAAAACGCCCCATATACCCAGTATGTTAGTGGGGGAAGAGCCTCTTTTCCCAGCCTTTTTTCAAAATATCCAATATGCCCCGAGGTTGCTTCATACAGTAGTTCAAAGGGGAGAACCCCCGCGGGAGGCTTGTGGGACCCCCCGAGCAGGGAAAAAAGGACGGGGGGGGAGTGATCCCATTTCCCTTCCACCTCGCTGACCACCTTTTAGCATTTGCTTGAGAGTCTGTTTAAAACCCTCTCTACAACCGCCGGTTTGAGGATATCAACGGGTTTTTTAAATTTTTTATTTTCAGTAATCTGGCATTTCCCCCTTTTGAACGCCCCCCCGAGGTAAAGGGGGGTCCCCTGGTCGTCGTTTTGGGGGGACCCCCACGCCGCCTCCCCCTAGAAATTTCCCCAAGCATGGTTTAAGGAGCTGAGCCAAGGGAACAGCTTCGGGATCTTTTAATAATCTACGAGGACAAAAATGTACTTGTGCCCTCGGCTGAGGGCTCTGGGGTCCCACCCCAGGTCACCATTCTGGGGAAAGGGGAACGCAATCAAGGGAATGGGAACAAGGGGAACGGTCCTCCTGGGGAATCTGTCGAGTTGACCCCCGGCAGGGCTTAAAAGTTTATAACCTCCCAAACCGGGCCAGTAAAACCGAGCTTGATCCGCCCAGGTTTTTTGGGGTGCCCAGGTGGCCACCTAGAGGTGGGCGGTTAGCCGAGACCGCCCGCCGGAAGGTCCCCCACTAGCAGACCCCCGCTTCCCCCCCGGGCCATGCTTTGGGGCTAAGGTAAAGGAGGCTTCAACACAAAGTGGGGGCCCGTGGCATCGACTGACTAGTCCCTCTTGAAAAGGACCACTGATTTTTCAAACTTCAGGAGTCGCATTCCATTGCCCTTTGAAAGAAGCCGGCCCCTTTTTTTAAATTAAAACCCGCAACACGGAGAGAGGGTCACCCATCAAGGGCGGGTTTTTTCCCCCCGTTTCCGCCAGCGCCTGGTGGATGACGGTCACCCCGGACGCCCGAGTTCCCACGCCAGCCGGGACGCTGCTTCACCCTCTGCCGGGGATTACAGGGGCGGGAGGCAGCTTGAGACGTTCATCTCCCCCATAACGAGGCCCAACTTAACCCCGGAGGGGTTTGGCTTCGCCGCACAAAAGCCCGTCCCCCCTTAGATCACCGGTGGGGGGGGATCAGAAGGATTGCCAGGGGTTACTTTCTGACTGATCCCCGTAGCAAGACACAAGCGGGTGCTGTCCCCGGGGTTTTCCCCCCGGGACACAGGTTATACTGGTCTTAAATTTTTAGCCATTGTCGCGTAGCAAAACGGGGGCAAAATGGAAATGTTGCTCCCGGAATCGAGCAGGGGGTTTTTAAACCCGCACCCATCACCACCCTTTAGCGGGACGCCAACGGGTTTGTTAGAGCACCCAAACCCCTCCCTCCACCTGCATTCCTCCTCGCCCCGCTTTGCATCATCAGCCCTGGCGCTGCAAGCCCGGTTTTACAGGGGGGGGCCAGGCTTGGGACATACCCCGCTGAGTTTGGGAAGGATTCCCCCCCTCCCAGAGTGTGAGGCGCCTCTGTGTTTCCAGAAGCTCTATGAGCTCAGACATGTCTTTAAAATGCACCCGACCGCGGGGGGCCCCGGGGAAGTGCCAGGAGCAGATAGCACGCTACCGCTAAGACCTGGTGGGGGGCCCCGGGCGGGAGGCCACTGCCATACTTTTTCCCATAAGGGCCAGGTTGTTTTCTGGTCGGGCCCCTCAGGGTCCAACCTCCACTGCTATTTTACTACCTGCCAGTCTGGGGCACCCGGGGTAAAAAGGGGGTGTGGTTTCACTGGGGCAGGCACTCCCCCAAGAGAGCTACGAGTCCTCTTGCTTCCAGGGGAGCCCACTGTGAGCCCCACCGACACCCCTTCTTTGACGGCCTAGTTTTGCGGGGGAGCGAGCCCGGACGGTTCCCCAAACCCCGGGCACCTCCCCTGAAAAAACTGCCCCGCACGCCCCCCCCCCGGTGTTTTAGGTCCGTCCCCTTCTCTTCTGGGACTTCTCCATCCCGACACGCCAATGTCACAAAAAAAGGCAAAGACAGAAAAGGTTTGGGGGGAGCCACCCCTGTAATTTGATCCTGGCTGCAACTGCTTTTTAATACCAGCACTAATGCTTACAACAGAGTCCAAAACAAGACTGACACAGAAGGAAAAGGGAAGGTTTTTAAAGGGGGGACAGGAAGTGAGGTCATAATGGGGACGGGTTTATTGTTCATTGGTTTAGTCCCCGATGTGACATCAGGGGGGCCCGGGGTTTGGGGGTCTGTCCCCATTGGTCGGGGCCCGAATACGCCCCGAGAAGGGGAACCTCCCGGTTAGGTCTACAGGGAAAAGGGGGAGTTGTGCGCCTGCCACATCCCGCATGGCCGGAACGCCTTACGAGCCCTTAGTTTCCTCCCCCGCCCGGGGTGACAACACACACACACACATAAACATATATATATAATATCATACATATACACATAAATATACACACACATATATACATACAAAATATATATCTACATATATACACACAAATACATATATATATATAACATACACACACACATATTCATATATACAAAACATACATATCACATATATAAAACACAGCTATTTCAGATCAGTGCAATACGCGTTTTTTAAAACGGATAACTCCCCTTACGCAAGTTGGGGATATTATGAACTATCGATTTTTTTTGTTCATTTTAAAATTTTTAAAAAAAGGTTTTTATTTAGTCCAGAAATATCTTTTTGGGAGGGAAAGGTAAAAACAGACAGGAATATTTTTCGGAATAAATCAATCAAACCTTTTAAAAAACTTATAATATTTTTCTCCATAAAAATATATCCTGTCAAATTATACAAGTTAGAAATAAAGTAAACATTAAAATAACAAACATTCAAATTTCTTACTCTTATGTAATTTTATAAAAAAATAAACTTAGATTTTAAATATCCCAAAAGATTTTGCTCTCCATAAAAATATATCCTGTCAAAAATTTTACAAATTCAAATATGAACATGCGATAACAAAAACCCAGAAATATAAATAAAATGTGTTCCTTTTAGCAAAACAAATCAAATCATTCAGTTGTCTTTGCTCATATGTCATTTTGGTGGGCCGGGATCTTTTTTGGGCCCCAGGTTCGTTTGTTTTGGGGGAGGTTTTGGTTGTGGAGATTCTCAGGGTGGATTGCAGGTGCTCATCAGGAGGCTTACCCTTTTGGGTGTTTTTTATTTATCACGAGAACAGCCCCAAAGTATGTTACCAAACATGCAAAGGTTTGAGCCGCATGAACGGGTTTTGTTCTTCAAAGTCCCCAAAACGCCGGAAACTCAGTGCGCCAGTTTATCAGCAAAGTGTATTTGGGAACAACGAGGACATTGGTTTAACAAATTTTGGCAACAAAAGGGGGGGAAATTGCACTGGTGCATTTGTGTCTCCCATAAAAGCAGCTTCACTTGAAACACTTTGTGATTGTGCACGGTAAAAACGCCCCCTTTAAATGTCAGATTTATTTAATTCTTCTGCTTTTTTATCTTCTGCATTGCATTGAGGTTACCCTGATGTTTTGTCTCATAGTGCCGCCTTAGATTAAATTGTAATTACAGCCATTAGCTCCACAAATTTACACACGGGGTTTAGTAAAATATACTCAGCCTCCCATCGTTTTTTAAAAGGGTCTATTTTGAATCAAATTTTCTTCAGCATCCGGGGAGCTAGCCCACAACTTGCAGCATCATGTTTTACTTGATTAACGCGTAAGGGCCGCAAGGCAGCTGAAGCTTTCATTAGGGATTTTATTTTTTGTGTTACCAGCGCCCATATACCCAGGCCATTTAAAAACAAAATACAGTATATAAAATGATCTCGTGGATATAATTACACCCCGGGCCGATGGGCCCGCGCCCTTGAGTTTGAAAAACATATGGACTAAATAGAACTTGAAGAAAAGAAAATTTTTTTTAAATTTATCGCAAACAGATAGAGTTGACCCAAGACTACAGCCGAGCCCAAAAGTCATCCCCCCCCTCGCCTTACTTTTTTTCCGCTCATCTAATGAATACACTGAGTATGGCTTTTCCAAAAAAATCATTGATGGGTTAATAAAGATCCATTATTCGAAAATATGTAGATCGAAAATATATATACATTATACCCGGAACACAGCGAGAAGAGTGTTAAAAAAGCTAGAAAAAAAAAAAGGGGAAAATTTTAAAATAACGGAATAAATGTCAATATACAGTATTTGTTTTGTGAGTGTTACTGAGTGTTGCTGTCATCAAGGATTTGATTATCATTATTTTTTTAATCAGGTTTGTATTTGTAGGATGTGTTGTGTTGTTTCATTCCGCTTTTTCAATCCTTTTAAAAAATAACAGGTTTCATTCATCATTGCCCTTTCGCATCAATAAACAGCCGCCTTTTTCTTTATCAGACCGACACACCATGCACGGGTTTTACACGTCTTTTAGCGACATTGACTTTTCCAACGGGGGCTTTGTTTCCCAGTAGTTGGGTTTATGAATATGCTTGTATGTATCAGACGCCCCTATTTTTTTTCTGCCTTTTTAATTGTGTAATCGGTTTTTTTTTTTTTGAACTGGGTTTTATCTGTGCACCGCGCCCGTTCACGGAGTCCCGGGGGGACATGCATCGGTTCCCCAGCGTGCTGGGGCCATCTCGCTTGTCCATGGCTGATTTAATGTTACCTTAGTCCTGGCACTTAAAAATTTCTCCCCGAAGTCGCTGAGTTTGTGTCAAACACCACCCTGACCATCTCATCTTCCCTCCATAAACACAGCCTTCACCCGGAAATTTACCCGGCAGTTTGTATTGGGTTGCCGTACGGACGGGCCTTTTTGGGAGGACAAATTACAAACGCCAGCCGCAGTCGTTATGAACTTAATTTAAAGTGTAGGGTTTTCATCGGTTTGTTTCCAAGTAGCAGAACTCATGAATATGGTTGTATATGTCCTCGCCGCTTCTTTTTGTTTCGCTGCCTTCTCAATTATATAATGTATGTTTTCTTCTCACCCTTTTGGGGGGTCTTCCTGGTTTCATGACGGGCGGATTACGGGGAGGGATGATGTCACACCAAACTCCCCCCAGGGCGTGCAGCTCATCTCCATTACAGTAAATGGAAAAAAACTGCTTCCAGTTATGACCATTACGCCGTAGAATTTCGAAAAAAACCCCGCCCAACTTTTGTGGGGAAGCTGTAAGGAATGAACCTGCCAAATTTCAGCCTTCCACCCACACGGAAGTTGGAGAATTAGTGATGAGTCAGTGAGGAGTGAGTGAGGGGAGGGGAGGGCTTTCCCTTTTTATAAGTATAGATAAAACAGAAAGAGAAAATAACAACACAGCTAAAAACGAGCTTAAAATTTCGACAAAAGATAAATGCTTGTCATGAGCACGCAGGCTCATGAAACACATGTTTAATAATGTGCTTTAGCTCCTATCATCATGAAAATGATATCACGTATACATCTCTAGTATTTTAGTTATTCAGAGAGCTGTAATATCACAAATGTAATGGACTCTGTGTCCAGTTGGAGGAAGAGAGCCAGTTTAAGAAGCAAGTATGATTCACACACATAGATCACATACCAGTAGAAGATCAAATACAAAACAAAGCATTTAACGTATACTTTAATTACGATGTAATTTTGGAAACTGGTTAATTAAACGATTTTAAGATGAAGTTTATAATGTTCTACTAAATGACAAAATAAACTATTGGATTAAAGTGGAAAATTTGAGATTAAAGTTGACATTTCATGTTTTCCCCCCAAACGGTGCCTTTTTCTCTTCCCCTAATAAGCTTTCATATGACACTCAGACAGTGGGCTTACAACTCTTTTTTTCACGCACTTTGATATGTCACTTTTTTTTTCTGGCACTGTGCATTTTTGTGAACGTGAGCTTTCAAGTTTCTCCAACACGCTTATGTCACTGATCAACTTCATTTTGTTGATTATACTCGTTTATTTGAACAAATATATGTTTTTCCTTTGCCTCCACTTGGTATTCGCTGAAATTCTTATATTTTCCCGGCTTTCCCATTGTTTTTTCACAGAAGGCTGCGCTAAGGCGCATTTATATTGATTTGCATATTCAAATAGCGTAATTTGGGAGTGATTTGGGGCGTACATAATCCGGGGAAAGTGCTAGTTTTCACGCTTTATCGGATTTTGTAACGGAAGAACGGGGGACGTTGGAGTACGCACAGATTCCTGCATCTGGGTTTTTCTGGGAAACACATTTTCGCTTTGTGCTTACGCCATGTTATAGTGCGAGTTCTATGACGCATTATACATGAGGCCCCAGGAGAAGAAAGAAACAGAAGAAGCAAAATCTAAATCAAAAATATTGGAAAAGATTGGAATTATTGGTGGAATCAAACAAATAAAAAATCAAAGGAAACTAAAAAAAAACACAAAGACTACTAAAATCATTCAAAACTGAAAGACTGAATTGTTATTTTGAGGTAATTACTAGAACTGTCACTAAAAATATTATTTTTAGTTATAGGATCCAAAGCTAGCATGCCAGGAATGTGCACCACCAACAAGCATGTGTGATGACATAATACATCACATGACTTTCTTCCATGTCAGGCATAGCAACAGTGAACAATATTGCTGCAGTGATATAAGGACTGACACAAAATTGAACAGACTGCACCAAGAATCTTCAGAATAACAATTAAAATGCAGTATATTAATTATTAGCTGTATTGCTTTTTATAAGTAAACAGGGAAAAACTTTTTTTGGTAAATTAACATAGCTAAACTCAGGCCACTGATGAGACAAAAGATGTACTCTTACATAAAAACTGTAGTCTACCAGGACAATGAAACTGTTTTCCAGATTAGCTGAAAAGAAATTTTCTGTACATACCTCTGCCATTGAGATCATGTTTTATGCATGACAATGTCCCTTCACCATTAGTGCACTCCTGCTGCCTGGTGGGACTTGTGGTCCCAAGTTGGTGCTGATCTTTAGGTTGCTTCCCTCCCATTAAAACTGCTCATCTTAATATAACACACAAATGCATCATCTGATCAGCAAAGCACAGCATGGGAGATAAACCCTAAATTCAAAGCCAAATCTGTAGGATGCTCTTGACCAGGTGCATGAGATGAGCTGAGGACACAGAAATCAAAGCAAATCATTGCTGAGGAGTCACAATGAACACAGATGCCTTCTAATCAGGTAATTATATAATTTCATTTTATTTGACCACAGTATCAAAAGATAGCGATTAGGCAGGTGTAATAAACGTTATAAAGAAATAACAGAACAAACTAAGGCAAAGACAGAAAGTTCAAACATTATAAGTAGAATAAAACAAAATAACAGTGATACTTATTTAAACTCTGACACTTTCAGAAGAGGAGTTGAAGCACCATGCTTGAGCACTGCATAAAAGCTACACATATTTTTGTTTGTCCTTCACCTCTATCTTTTTATATGTCTTTAACACTATCTAACAGAGTAAACAGATTGTTGTGGTCATAAATAAGTATCATCTGAAATGCAAAACCCAAACCCTAAACTTTATATAGAGAATCTAGCTGTGCTACCAGTCTAAGACAAGATGAAATCTAAGTAATCATCGTAGACCTCATGGTTAACGTTTGCAGTGCACCATGCAATCCATTTGTCTGTTATATGCCATTTGGTGTGGAATTTGTAAAAGCAGTGCTAATGTTTGTGATGCAGCATCTACTGGAATGAGAAATGCAATGCATTTTATTATTAAAAATGTGATCTTTTGGAATGACAGAGACAAAGCAACCAGACAGACACAAAGACAGACATACAGACAATTATTCTTTATTAAGGTGGATGCTTTTCCATTATTTTAATCTGAGCCTTGCTGATTTTAGTTTGACATACCAAATTTTCAATCAGCTGTGGTGAGTTATCAGTAAAATGTTTCAAAAATTAATTGCTCAAATCAGCCGAACTGAAGATTTAAGAGTTTTTTATCAA
>NW_024384838.1:0-27297 GCF_016835505.1 Polypterus senegalus
TACAAACACCTTGCAGCCGATACTATATTATACGGTACGCCCAACTCTTTATCTGTCCATGTCTGCCTCTTGATAATTTGCTACTTTATTACGCCAGATCATTTAACTCTTTTCATTGTATATCGCCCGTGACGGATCAACATACCTTGTGTGTTTTTCTAAATTAAAACATGTCGTGAGCTGTCATTGTTAGGGAACACAGATTCTCCTAGTGTATGGTCCATTATTGTGTAAATCAACGCTTTGTGCATTGAATAATGCTAACGCAAGAGATTATTGTGCACGCTATATATTTGTCTGTAGTGTTTGTGGATTTCACTTTCAGCAAACAACAAATCTTTGAATCCTTCATGGAAACGCTGGCCTTCATTGGGAAGCAGCAGTACTTTTTCTGATGGCAAATACTAATTGAGACGCATCTATAAGTCTCCCATTAAACTTTAAAGCCTTACAATATCTCTACATACTTCCGACATATCACCTATGTCCGTATATTTGATCTCTTTTTGCTGTTCCTGTTATTTCACCCAGTAATAATTTCCGCCGTTTGTGCAAATGTGATCCTGTACTCTCATTTTTTGACACTTTCAATTTTAGTACTGTCATATTTTGAACTTGCCCTGCATTTAACGCAGTCGCAGGTTTTTTTGAGCCTTTCAATTCCACCGTTTTCATAATCTGTAACCTGCTCTGCATGTGTATGGCCAATGTTTTGAATGTCTTTATGAAGATCTACTGTGTATTTTACTCTTTGTCTTTTTATTGCTGACCCTGTTTGGACCTGCAAGGTTTTCAATTCTACTTGTTCCGGGCTGATTATTACTTTCCTTGCCTAGGTCACCGTCTCACGGGGACATGCTTCCAATGGATGTTAGTATGATGTGACTTGACCATGTTGCGGGAAGTAAAAGTGTCTCTGCCTCTCTGAAGTGTCTCTCTGTCCCTCTTCAGAAGATCACGTTTCGCGAGATTTTTTTTATAATAGATAGATATGAAGAAGGATAGGGAAAAGGAAAAATTTTCTTTTCCAGTACAGTTTAAATTGGAATGCAGGCATTTTAATCCTTATTAAGAATAGTGATATGTCCATAGAGAGTGCAAAGACTTTAGTGTGAGTGTAGACTGATACGCTAGGGTGCCCTTGAAGGAAGGACAGGCATCCTGATCAGAATAATGGAAGGTTTCTCATACTCTGGCCAGGAGGCCATAATCAAAGGACCTGGAGAATGGGCTCACCAGGAACAGGTTATTCCCCCAGTGTTCCTCAGGGTTAAACCGAATTAGGACACCTGCAAGGTTGTATGGGAAATGGAGTCTGAAAAAACACAACCCTGTAGGGTCTTGGGTGACTTCCAGAGGGCTAGCTGGAGGAGTGACCACCCCAATTTCTGCACGACCTGAAAATGTTTCAGATAACTGGTACGCGAGACCTGCAGAAGTCCCCAGGTCAGCTTTAAAAAGAAAGCCCACTGCCTGAGTTTGATTGAGTCAGAGCCCGCAAGGCAGTGTGCTCAGACTCTTGAGAGAAGAAGAATTATGCTTAGTGTATTTCTTTGTTGTTATTCTTGTGAAGAAGGTTTTGGGGCTCAATAAAAACCTTTTATTTGAGAATAAAGTGTGTTTGGGCATTACCGCAACAGTGGTTTGGGGCTTATGGCTCCCCTTGTTGTTACATAGTGCAAATATTAGAACAATACAAACAGACAGCTTCACTGTTACTAATATTTATGCGTAACAAAGACCAAGAGCTTCTATAAAAATTTCAAACTAACATTAGTGAGTTCAAGAAAAATGTTGTAACCAAGGATTTCAGCTGTGTCTTCAATATAAATGGGAGAAGAAGGCTGGACAAGTCATCAAAGTTACTAAAAAACACTGGAAAAAACCTAAAGACAACTTCAAGGAATCCAGGAAAAAAGGAGGGCCATACACAGAGAGGAGAAAGTGGAGAAATAAAATCTAAAATAGGTTATATTTTTGTTAGCCCACAATGACAAACTAAGAACTTTAAAATGTGTTCAGCTTTATTCTCTGATCATTATCTCCTCCTAACAAACAATATAGTAATAAGTGAGACCCAGTCAAAGAAAAATGAAAACACTTTCAAGAAAAAGAGGTGGGATTAAGAAATCAAGACAGGATCAATTTTTAAAAACTTCAAGGAAAACTGGAAACCTTGAATCTGAAAGCTGAAAGAATGGTAATGGAACATGAAATCTAAAGGGTAAAGGAAGGAATCAAAATATATTGGGAGAAGAAGAAAATAAAATTTCAAGGCCAAGTACAACTGAAAGAAGAAGGAGAAAATGTGCCAAGTATTTCTTCAAAAAAAAATCAAATGGAAGAGAAATATAGTGTTCATACAAGAAATCATGGATCCAGAAGGTGACATACAAAGGACAGTGGAAGGGACAAGGAAAGTAGCAACACAATAATTCCCTGAGCTTTTTACACTAGAAAGAAACATCTATGGACCTGTTGACAAAATACTCAGGAACTTCAAGAGAGTAAATGAAGAACAAAAGAAAACATCAAATGTCAAATGTTACATTATATTGTGGTGTCTGCCTTTAGAACCAGAAGAATGCAGATATGGAAAATGTAAAACAACAATAACACAACTTTAGAGGCCCTGTTTCCAAATGCCCCAAACCTAATCCCATCAGACCAATCCTTTACCATTACCATCAATGACGAACACCTTCATCAGCTCCTCCATACCCTTTTAACCTTCAACGATACCTTTCCCCTTTCACATACAATACCTCATTCCATCAGACTAATCTTTCTAATTTCTTTTGAAAATGTATTATGGAGGGAAACAAGTAAATAATTCTGCATGTGGCTCCTTTCCAAAAACTAACCAGATGACAAAGAAAATCTGTGCTAAGATGACCTTAGAAATCATTTTGGAAGAGAGAGAAGCCAACGTGGAAGAAGCACTAAATTGGAAGATTAGAATTTTCAGAAAACAAAGATCACATTTTCTGTCAATTTGGAGTCTCACTGTGAGCTTGATGAAAAGGATAGGATTGATTGTCATATAAGGAGAAATATGAATGTCAAAAATTTGGAAATTTAATGGTGTTCGCCAAGGAAGGGGCCACCCTGCTTTGCTACCAATGTAAAAAGATGCCACCAGAGTCAATGCTGATGGCAGTTACTCATATGCAAAGCATGGTCTTTTCTTTTATGCCAGACACCATCCAGAAAATCATTCTGGACTGCACAGATTTGGGAAGGAGGCATGTTTTTGAGAGAAGTAGAAGAAAATTAACAAAACACTTTACCTGCATATTTTTGGCCCTTATATTTACTGGGGAATCCACCTACAATTAATTTGTCATCTGGATGGCACTGAATTCAAATTGGAATGTAGGAGAGCTCCAGAGAAGACAGTTCTTTCTTCAAGAGCTGGGCACGAATTAATAAGACCATATATCCAGAGCAGACAACACTTCCCAAGAACCCTTGCCTCTGCAGCCATTGTGATGAGGATGCTGAAGCTACAGGAAAACCAACTCTAGAACCAGAAGTAATTGCGAGTGATCTTGCCAGATATATATATATATATATATATATATATATATATATATATATATATATATATATATATATATATATATATATATATATATAACCAGCCACAGGGATGCACAACCCAGTGTGTTTCTTCGTGCCATCCCAAGTCTGGATAAATGGGGAGGTTATGTCAGAAAGGGCATCCAAAAGATTTTGCCACTTCAGTAAGCGGAGAACCATACTAGGGCCTCATGTATAAAGCCGTGCGTAGAACTCGCACTATAACATGGCGTAAGCACAAAAGCCGAAATGTGCTTACGCACAGAAAAATCCAGATGCAGGAATCTGTGCGTACTCCAACTTCCACGTTCTTCCGCTACATAAATCCCGATCAGCGTGAAAACTAACGCTCGTGCACGCGCTTTATGTAACGCCCCAACTCCTCCCAGAATTACGCCTCTTTGAATATGCAAATCAATATAAATCACCCTTAAGCTCAGCCTTCTGTGAAAAGACAATGGGAAAAGCACAGGGGAAAATATAACGATTTCAGCGAATACCAAGTGGAGGCAAAGGAAAAATATACTATTTGTTTAATTAAACCGTGGTATAATCAACAAAAGGAAGTTGATCGAGTGACATAGCGTGTTGGAGAAACTTGAAAGCTCAGATATCAGTCGCCTTGAAAAGGCAGTTAGCCTACCGTCTGAGTGTCATATGAAAGCTTTTTAGGGTACAGAGAAAAAAAAGGCACAGTGGGGAAAAAAAGCACGAAATGTCAACTTCAATCTCGAAATTTCCACTTTAATCACGTAGTTTATTTTGTCATTAAAGTAGAACATCATAAACGTCATCTTAAAATCATTTACTTAACCAGTTTCTCAAATCACATCGTAATTAAAGTAGCACGTTAAATGCTTTGTTTTGTATTTGATCTTCTATGTGATCTATGTGTGTGAATCACTACTTGCTTCTTAAACCGGCTCTCTTACTGTATTCAGAATCCATTACATTCGTGATATTACAGCTCTCTGAATAACTAAAATACTGAGATGTATACGTGATATCATTAAGAGTTAAAGCACGTTATTAAACATGGGTTTTACAGCGCAGCGATTGTGCACGACCATCGATGAAATTATTTATTGCAGCAGTATCAGGGGCGGCTCTAGGTTTGTGGTGGCACTGGGCAGAAAAAGAATCGGTGGCTAATTAGCCCGCCAATGTCAGTGAGGTAGCTTATGCACGGCGGATGGCCACGTCCGTTGCAGACACTAGCCACCTCGTGCTCATGACACAAGCATTTAACTTTTGTCAAAATTTGCCGCTGCATTTTTAGCTGTGTCGTTATTTTCTCTTTCTGTTTTATATTCAATATGTATTGACGTGGCCGCTCATGCAGTTCTTGCTTTTCTTTCTCCAAGTAACCGATTGCCACACAATCAGCTCTGTAATAGATGTTAAGCCATCTGTAAACTTAGAGAGTTTAAGGAACATTGAAATATTCTTGTAGTACATGTTTAATTATTCTATCCTTCACGCCAGTCCCAGTGAAGAATATAGATTATTTAAATGAAGTTAAAGTTTTACCTGTATAATATAATAAACATATTTTGCTGCATTTCATCTTAAAATGATATTGTCATCATATGTAAATACGCACTTTATAAAGTGGCTCAGGTTGTGCAATATTATAACTGTAGTGCAAGTTTACAGTGAGGTAATTGTACTTATAAGTACAAACAGTTCTACAAGGAGCAATGATTGAGTGCGTTTATAGTTCTTGGGATGAAACTGTTTCTGAACCGCGAGGTCCGTACAGGAAAGGCTTTAAAACGTTTTGCCGTGGCTGAGGTAGCGTGTGTCTGATGCTGTACAGTATACCGATAATTCTCTTTCCGAACAGCTGCTGCTGTGATTCACACTCAGATACAGTGATATAAATACTCCGAGTGCTGCAGTGAAAGTAATATGGAAAAAGATGATCCGCTGTGGCAACTCCTAACGGGAGCAGCTGAAAGAAGAAGGTGCAGTGAGAGTAACAACGCTAAAGCAGTTATGGTATTTGGAATACTATGGCTATTCCCTGGACCATTATATTGTTACAAGTTAATTACAATCAGATGCATTACACTAATAAACAATATGCGGTTAGTTTCAGTGTATTTATAAAGCTGCGTCAGGAAAATAATGAGTAACCACACAGGAACAGTAGCACTGCTTTGACGCTGGGTGCCGCCAGTCTGCAAAACCGAGCGGAGAACTTGCGTACGACAAGGTATGAGGTACCGTGGAAAAGTGCGTGGCTTTACGCCAAGTGTAGGTTTTATACATCGCGATTTGAACGTGGAAAAGTTCTTACGCAACATTTCTGTGCGTACTCACCGTTTATACATGAGGCCCCAGATCAGTATGGATAACAACAGCCACCACTAGTACTGTTAGCCAACAAGGTGCTGCCAGAAACTGGCCTACTGTTGGCCGAAGAAGGAAAAGAAGAGGGGAGAGACGTCTCCCTGAAGGCAGGAGGAAGGTAAAGACAGTGGAACTGATGGTAGGAACTCTGAATGTTGGCAGTATGACTGGCAAGGGGAGAGAGTTAGCCGATATGATGGAGAAAAGAAAGGTTGATATATTGTGCGTGCAAGAGACTAAATGGAAGGGAAGTAAGGCCAGGTGGATTGGAGGTGGCTTCAAATTGTTCTATCATGGTGTGGATAGGAGGAGAAATGGAGTAGGAGTTATTCTGAAGGAAGAGTATGTCAAGAGTGTTTTGGAGGTGATAAGAGAGTCAGACAGAGTAATAATTATGAAGCTGGAAATTGGAGGTTTGGTGATGAATGTTGTTAGTGCATATGCCCCATAAGCTGGGTGTGAGATGGATGAGAAAGAAGATTTCTGGAGTCAGTTGGATGAAGTGATGGACAGTGTACCCAAGGGACAGAAAGTGGTGATTGGAGTGTATTTCAATGGACATATTGATGAAGGGAACAGAGGAGACGAGGAGGTAATGGGTAGATATAGTGTCAAGGAGAGGAATGAAGAAGGTCAGATGATAGTGGATTTTGTGAAAAGGATGGGCATGGCTGTGGTGAATACGTACTTTAAGAAGAGGGAGCAACATAGGGTGGCATACAAGAGTGGAGGAAGACACACAGGTAGATTATATCCTATGCAGGAGGGTAAATCTGAAGGAGATTAAAGACTGCAAAATGGTGGCAGGGGAAAGTGTAGTTAGGCAGCATAGGATGGTGTGTAGGATGACGCTGGAGGTGTGTTGAGCAGATGGAAAGAGTGCTTTGAGAGGCTGATGAATGAAGAAAATGAGAGTGAGAGGAGGTTGGATGATGTGCAGATAGTGAATCAGGAGGTGCAACGGATTAGCAAGGAGGAAGTACGGACAGATATAAAGAGGATGAAAAATGGAAAGGCTGTTGGTCCAGATGACATATATGTGGAAGCATGGAGGTGTTTAGGAGAGATGGCAGTCTAGTTTTTAACCAGATTGTTTAATGGAATCTTGGAAAGTGAGAGGATGCCTGAGTAGTGGGGAAGAAGTGTACTGGTGCTGCTTTTTAAGAATAAGGGGGATGTGCAGAGCTATATTAACTACAGAGGGATAAAATTGCTGAGCCACAGCATGAAGTTATGGGAAAGTAGTGGAAGTTACTGTTGGATTAGAAGTGAGGTGATGATTAGTTAGCAGTTGTATGGTTTCATGTCAAGAAAGAGCACCACAGATACGATGTTTGCTCTGAGGGTGTTAATGGAGAAGTATAGAGAATGCCAGAAGGAGTTGCATTGCGCCTTTGTAGATTTGGAGACAGCATATGACAGGGGCCTCGAGGAGTTGTGGTATTGTATGAGGAAGTTGGGAGTGGCAGAGAAGTACGTAAGAGCTATACAGGATATACACGAGGGAAATGTGACTGTGATAAGGTCTGTGGTCGGATTGACGGATGCAGTCAATGTGGAGGTGGGATTACATCAGGGATCAACTCCGAGCCCTTTCTTATTTGCAATGGTGATGGACAGGTTGACAGATGACATTAGACAGGAGTCCCCATGGACTATGATGTTGATCTGCATTGAGAGTAGGGAGCAGGTTGAGGAGACCCTGGAGAGGTGGAGATTTGCTCTAGGGAGGAGAGGAATGAAGGTCAGTAGGAAAAAGATGGAATACATTTCTGCAAATGAGAGCGAGGTCAGTGGAATGGTGAGGATGCAGGGAGTAGAGTTGGTGAAGGTGGATGAATTTAAATACTTGGTATCAACAGTACAGAGTAACGGGGATTGTGGAAGAGAGGTGAAAAACAAAGTGCAGGCAGGGTGGAATGCGTGGAGAAGAGGGTCAGGAGTAATTTGTGACAGACGGGTATCAGCAGCAGTGAAAGGGAAGGTCTACAGGACAGTAGTGAGAGCAGCTATGTTATATGGGTTGGAGACGGTGGCACTGACCAGAAAGCAGGAGACACAGCTGGAGGTGTCAGAGTTAAAGATGCTAAGATTTGCACTGGGTGTGACGAGGATGGATAGGATTAGAAATGAGTACATTAGAGGGTCGTCTCAGGTTAGACGGATGGGAGACAAAGTCAGAAAAGCGAGATTGCATTGGTTTGGACATGTGCAGAGGAGAGATGCTGGGTATTTGGAAAAAGGATGTTAAAGATGGAACTCCCAGGAAAGAGGAAAAGAGGAAGGCCTAAGAGAATGATTATGGATGTGGTGTGAGAGGACAAGCAGGTGATAGGTGTAACAAAGCAAGATGCAGAAGACAGGAAGATATGGAAGAAGATGATCCACTGTGGCAACCCCTAATGGGAGCAGCTGAAAGAAGAAGTTTTATATATATACTAGGCTCCTCCTCCCTTGCTCTTCCACCACCCTCGTGTTTGTTTTACCGGATATACAATTTAAAGAGATTGCTATTTTCATAGGAATTTTTACATATGCATTATTTTCACTTTTACTTTAAAACTTTTGTAAAAACAATACTTGTCCTTTATCTCAGGCCCCAGGCGTGGTTAAATCTCTTTCTCGCAAAACATATAATGCTGCTCGCATTGTGAAGGGGGGTCTGCTTAATGCATGCTAAGGTGATGCCGTCAGATCAGCCGCTGTCTTTCTGCTGCTGCAGCTGGCAAGCTGCGTGTTTTATTCGTTGTGCTGCACAATGATTATTTAACACTAGAATTACCAGAGCCTACGGAAAACCACCTTAAATCCGTTCACACCTCTCCACCAGCATCTTTTGTCCTGTAAATGTGCCGATAAAGACAAGCAGCAAGCAGCCTAATATTCCATCCCCCCACTGCCTTAGAACGTGCGCAAAGTTTTCCCAGCTCATGCCTTGATTGATTATCTGGAGGTGAAGTGCTGGAGTTTTAGAGTGGAAATAATAGATCGTTATTTGGAATACATGCATTTCATGTGTGTTCCGTTTCTTGTAAACACATTTTTAAAACAGAAATCGTTTTCATATTTTAGTAGTAAATGACAAAATGTAGGCATAAACTATAAAATGTATGAAGCCTGAAGTCCAAAAATCAAATAAACACTTTCACAAAAGGTTCAAGGAAAATACAACAGCTTCTGTGAGTCCCCAGTTTGAACGCGACTGCCTCCTATATTTGTCGTTTTCAGTAGTGAGCTGCACATGGTGGTGTTATGGGTCCACAGCTCACTGAGCAAAGGCCGTTTATTTTTAAATAAATAATCACCACACTCGAGGCGGCTTCGTGAGGGGGCATAGTAGTCATAGGACTAGTGCACAGGTGAGGGACTGCCCACATCCGTGATTGTTCCCGTGGCTAATGTGCTGCAGCTGCTATGGCCCCTCGCTGTATAAAAGAAGCGCGAGTCGGTTGGGAAAAGATCAGGAAAAGAACGAGAGAAAAAGAAAAGAGAAGGAGACAGAGGTTATTGGGAAGCAGGTCGGTCTAGAGAGAGAGAGAGCCACGAAGAGCGGTGGGATGAGCTAGCAGTGAGGCCAGAAGAGGAGACAGAGCAGCAAGCGGGAGGAGGACATTTTTAAGAGACTGAGCTTTTTAAGGACATTTATTTATTGCTGAGTTTTAATTGTCTTTTAGAAAGTTCTTATTATTTTAATGTCCTGTTTTTATGAAGGGGGTTTGGGTTTTTTTATTGTGGGATTGTTTTAGTGCTTTTATCATTTTAGTGCAGTGTAGAGTGGCCGAGCTGTGGACCTGAGCTGCAGTTGCATTGGGTTGGCAGTGGTGTGGAGCCTTCCCATGCAACTGGAGTTTTATGGGGGGTGGAATGTGGTGTTATGGGTCGACAGCTCGCTGAGCAAAGGCCGTTTATTTTAAATAAATAATCACCCCACTCGAGGCGGCTGCGTGAGGGGCGTAGTAGTCGTAGCAAGCCGCGGGGCGATCTGTGGTGTGGGCGTTTCTCACCTAGTGCACAGGTGAGGGACTGCCCACATCCGTGATTGTTCCCGTGGCTAATGTGCTGCAGCTGCTATGGCCCCTCGCTGTATAAAAGAAGCGTGAGTCGGTTAAGGGGAAAAAGAAAAAGATCAGAGGAAAGAGAAAAGAGAGAACTGAGATTACAGGGAGGCGAGGAAGCAAGGCGGTGCAAGAGAGGGGCAGACATGCGGGGCGTGGGTGAGCGAACGAGTGCTCGTGGGCAGCTGCGAGGAAGCTGGGTGCTAGGCTGACACCCAGGTGTTGGAGTTGGAAGGCGCTCCCACTGAGCGAGCAGGTAGCGGGAGTGACCAGGGAAAGGCGACTGGCCGCAGAAGACCAGAAAGGCAATGGGAAGTCGCAAGGCTTGGTGTTACAGTCCTTGGTGTAGGCGTCCTGGAGACCAAGGAGTCCAAGTCTTAGGCCTGGGATGAGTGCCAGACCGAAGCCAGGATCGGGAGGTCTCCAGACCTGTGTGTGTGCGTGAGTTGAAGAGGGCAGCTGCAGAGAGCGTCTCGCCTGCTGCAAAGCCCAACTGGGAGAAGCAGGAGAGACGCTAACAGAAAAGAAGCACCAGGCTTGTCGTTGTTTTTTTTTTAAAGACTGCTTCCTGAGGAACGTTTTAACCTCGGTTTTTTAAAGGATTGTTTTTTCTATTTTTACTTCCACGTGTTTTTATGGATTATTTACTTAATGAAGAGTTTTGGATCACTTCACTATTTATTGAACACTTTGATTGTTTTGTTGACTGTTTTAAATAAAAGCACTTTTGCACTTTTTGAACCATCCCCTTGCTCAATTGTTATTGCCTCAACTGTCGAGCTCAACTCGGTCACATTATCGACGGTGTAGGGTTCAAGGGCTCCCAAACAGCCGAACCCGCATTGTCACACTCTTATTGTTAATATTATACAGTACACACATACATTTGGTTTGCATCTGCAACAGAAGGTGTACATTTATAGGACTTGTAAAAGTTACTTTTTTTTTTCACTTTTATTCTCTCAGTCACGATCACGATACATAGTACCGCCCTAGGGATCTGACACTGTTAGGTTTTATTTGAAACTGGGAATAACTGTAAATGGGAGTGGTGTTTTGAGGCAATAAAACTGGAAATTCTCTGATCTGGAGGGATAAAAGCTAACACACAAACGCTGGTGAAACTGCCTTCTTCATATCTCACCGTCACTTGATATTTTTTTATTCAGTTTTATTGAGTGATCCTGCTCATGCTGAATTAGTATGCGCCTTATGGTCCATGATGTCAAAAGAAAAACCAAAAAAAAAAAAACGAGACATAGGTATATATGATATTTGGAATTATTCATTTTATGACCTGTATAGTACATTTCGGAAAACATTGTGGCACGGATGCAGCATTATTCATATTATTCATATTCATTCACATAACATCTTGTGGTTGTAATCAGTGACTGTGTGTTTTTTTTTCTTCTGATCTTTCCAGTCTCCATGTTGCTGTATGGTGCTGTTTCTTTTGTACTCCAGGACATGCAGAGGAAAGAATAGTACAGTGAGGTCAGTTCAGAGCTATATGCAATCATCAAATTCGAATGTTAACAGTTCACACACACGCAACGACCATTCTTCCTACATTTACGACGTGTGTACCTGTTGCAATGTACTGTACACACTTCTCCCTATGCTTTGGTTCCTATTACACACCTGAAAGAGACAATATATGTGAAAACATTTGGATAGCGTTTTCCCTCGCCCGGACGCAGGTCACCAGGGCCCCCCTCTGGAGCCAGGCCTGGAGGTGGGGCTCGTTAGCGAGCACCTGGTGGCTGGGCCTGCACCCATGGGGCTCGGCCGGGAACAGCCTGAAGAGGCGTGGGTGGGTCCCCTTCCCATGAGCTCACCTCCTGTAGGAGGGGCCAAGGAGGTCAGGTGCAGTGTGAGTTGGGTGGTGGCCGAAGGCGGGGATCTTGGCAGTCCGATCCCGGCTACAGAAACTGGCTCTTCAGACGTGGAATGTCAACTGTCTGAAAGGGAAGGAGCCTGAGCTAGTGCGCGAGGTCGAGAGGTTCCGGCTAGATATAGTCGGACTCACCTCAACGCACAGCTTGGACTCTGGAACCAACCTCCTTGAGAGGGGCTGGACTCTCTACCACTCTGGAATTGCCCCCGGTGAGAGGTGCCAAGCGGGTGTGGGCATACTTATTGCCCCTCTACTTAGAGCCTGTTCAATGGGATTTACCCCGGTGGATGAGAGGGTAGCCTCCCTCCGCCTTTGGGTGGGAGGACGGGTCCTAACTGTTGTTTGTGCGTATGTGCCGAACAGCAGTTTAGACTACTCACCCTTTTTGGAGTCCCTGGAGGGGGTGCTAGAGGGCATACCTTCTGGGTACTCACTTGTTCTGCTGGGAGACTTCAATGCTCACGTCGGCAATGACAGTGAGACCTAGAAGGGCATGATTGGGAGGAATGGCACCTCGAGCGGTGTTTTGTTATTGGACTTCTGTGCTCGTCATGGATTGTCCATAATGAACACCATGTTCAAGTATAGGTGTGTTCATATACTGTATACACTTGGCACTGTGGAAGACGAATGTTCTCTTCGTTCCCTTGTACTAATTCATGTCTGAGAAGTAAGCTTTACTAAACCATGTAATAGCATGCTTTGTTTTAGCAAACAGAAAAATGTTTGTGCAAAGGACTCAAGGTCTGAGCATTCCACACATGAGTCTGCCTTATCACGTTGTCCCTTAGCTTACATCTGAACACCATAACAAAAGAAGCCAAGAAATCAAGTTGTACGAGGGACGTTAAAGGGGCTCAAGGTTTGTGTATAATAAATGTGTTGACTTTTACATTTTATAATGATATTAAATCACGCATTCTAGGGGTATAAAACTGGACCCCACCCAACAGACGGGCTTCAGAAGAGCACTGACGCTAATATGAATATTTGATTGTCTGCTTTTCTGAAACTCTTCTCACCGTGACTCTGAAAAATAAAGCTGCTTTATTACTGTCTGGTCTGAGATTTCGTCCACAGTTTTTGCGCCCAAACGTGGGGCAGGAGACGGCAGACGGTTCCTCGTGCAGGATCGTCCAGAGGACCGTGGTGGAGCCGATTCCGGCCAGGTCGGGTCCAGCTTCGGTAAATGTAGGATTGGCCTGCCTTGGGCGTTTCCTGCGTGGGGAGAACCTGACCTCCTCCTAGCCGATACGAGGCACGACTTAACGGGCATTTCCAGGCAGGTGGATGGAGCCATGGTGAGTAGATCGGGGGATTCCTGTTAGTTGAGTTTGACTGGTGTGCTAGAAGTAATACGAAATTAGAAAGAAAAAGATTAAAAGCATATGCAAAATAAAGAATAAGAGAGCATACTGTATCAGACCCATAGGAGGGTTCTAGGGACTGACGGAAGGTGACTTTGGGACCCTACGGAAAACGGCACAGTGTGAATGTTAGCTAGTCATCCCTGTGAAGTGGATTAGAAAGGGGTGAGTAGCACACTCCTATAAAAGTTAGAGGAATGGGGGTGACAGGGCGTTTTTAGAGAATGTGTGTCTAAATAAACGGGAGGTCGAGTTTTTCATCCTCTGTCTAGTTATACTCTTGTCTCAACGGGTTGCTAAGGTGACAGAGACAATACCCTGGCAGATCGACGCATACAAACTGTCTGATGAAGGGATCAGGGTAAAAACCTCCATATCCCGGACTCCACGGGGCGTATTGATGTAGGATTCTGCTGATGCAAATAAACGGACACGAAGTCACCTGAAGCTGTAATCCGGGAATAGGAGCGGACGGCAGGTGGAACGGGGTTTATCGAGGGCTGAGTCACTTTCTGCTGAGATCCTGCTGCTTACTATGGGAAAAAACAATTAGCAAGCCAGTCAAACAGTTCCCCAGAGTCCAAAAAAACCTAACATTAGAAGGATTATTTTTGGGGGATTGCCAGGCTCCTAGTGCGCTGTTGGCATCGAAAGGCGGGTCCCCTAGAAAGCTCATTGAAAAGAAGACAGGATTAGATTTTAAAAAAAAAAAAAAAAGGCATGTAGAAAGTGGAATAAGGACAGTGCAGGTAGATGGTGTAGTGGAAGGAACCGGAGATATGAATGAGATACAGGACATTAGAAAAATACTGTGCAGAAATACACAGGGTTGTTGTAATGGAGGTCCTTATCGGATGGATATGTATGACAGATGGGAATTGGTTATTAAAGACCGTACGTTGGAAGCGGCACAGAAACGGAATGAGCTTTAAGTTACTGAACTTAAGAATAGAAAGGTAAAAGAAGAGCTGCTTATAGCTTTACAGAAAGTGCAGGCTGATACGGGACCCCAGTCCGAAGGAAAAGGAGGAAGAGGAGTGATAAAAAAGACCCTTTATATCTCATGCTCTCTTCCCCAACACTTTACCCACAACCTCTTCCACCGCCACATTCACTCATTGCCCCAACAGCTCCTGTGGTTACCGATGCCCCAGTTACTGATAATTTCTTTGATGAAGTATATCAGTGCAACCCCTCCTCACTTACGGATCCGGATGATGAGACTGGCGGCCATGGCTATGGGAGGCTCTTCTAACTCATACAAAAAGCCCTCCATTTCACAACGTACTAGAAGCAAGACCCTCAGAGATAAGTCCCCTGAAAACGTTACCCCGTTTAAGTCCCCAAAACCTTTAGCACCCACTTTTTCATGCCCTTTAATTGAGGTTCCTGACCCCCGACACGATCCCACACTGCCCACAGGAAATGCTAACCCCACTACTGTAATGATACATCATAACTGGGATATTCACGAGCTGAAAGACGTAGTGTCCGAATTGCCTGATCTTAAGGTAATTGGTGGGTTGAAGTTTGTTGAACAGGTGCAGCAGCTAGACAACATATACAGTATAAACCCAGTGCGGCTGAATGGACCCAGGTGCTACCAGAAAGATGGGCATTACTTGGGCTACTGTCAACCATGGGCAGCATAATGGAGTACAGTGGCAGTGGAATGAGGCATTGCCTCGTGGACAAAATAATGAGGGTCCTTTCCTTGCCCAATGGGAACCCATGAAAACTGCAATAGCTACAAAATATAAAAAGGGCACCGACTGGTACCTTATTTCAGCTGCCAAACAAAAGAAAGATGAGACGGTAGATGAATGGGCACACCGCATTCAGGACTTGATGACAAACCATTATGGCTTAGACAGCCCAGACGACCGTGCCAAGGCAGCAGTTCCTCCTTTTGTGTCAGGACTCAGAAGTGATATCCAAAATAAGGTACGCACGTCCTGTATTGGATGGGAAAGTGCCACCTTTGATGAAGTTAAACGACATGCGGAACATGCTGAATGACAGACTAAACAAAAAGAGTCAGACACTCAGACCAAGTTAATCGCGGCACAAATGAATTATTATGCAGGTGGAGCTGCCTTAGGCAGGGGTCGAGGACGTGGAGGACGTGGATTTTTCCGAGGACAGGGGTGAGGCCGGGGGAGAGGTCGCGGATTTTTGCTTCCTAATCCGAATTCTTCGTCTGCTCAGCCGCCTCTCCCCTCAGATCAAGCACACTTCTGCCACAATTGCCCACATCAGCTTCCTCCCCCACCTTCCTTACCTGAACCTGAGGATAGTCCTTTCACAGAGACCCCCAGCCATTCTCTTCAGTTGTCTTTGCCCACTCGCCATGCAGACACATGTCCTTTATTGACTTTGCTGGTCACGATACACTGACTGTACTTACTGCTTCTGGACAACCACATGTTTTGCTGGTGTCTAAACCTCTTCGGGTTCAGCTTCATTTCAGTGGTTCCACTTTGATGCACCGTTTTTTGTTAAATCAGCTCGCCCCGTTAATCTGTTAGGAAGGATCTGATGACTAAGCTCTCCCTCTCTATTTCTCTAACCAAACGAGGGTTTTACTATTCTATTCCTAAATTCCTGTGCCAAACCTCCCCCCAGACCTCTTTTGCAGCTTGGACCCTGCACATCTCCTCACACGCCATTCTCCTTAAAGCCCTACACTCTTTTCCTTCATGTCTTTTTCCCCACTTGCAAGTCCCCAACACCCTCCACTGCACTGCCCAGTACCCTGCTGAAGTGGACACACCTTGGTTAGAATCTTTTGTCTCTTCAGGTATTAGCTCAGAGACCCTTCATATCCGTTGCATTTTTTTCTCATCCAACACAGCTGCTGCTGTCAGTGCACTTCACATATTCACAAAGCGTTTTCTATTTAGGAGGTTCGGTTCCCCATGTTTCTTAGCCAAATCTAGCACTGTTCACTGGGTTGAAATTGGGGAATGGGTGGAACAATGTTTCGATAGGACGGACTGGCTGCACGTTGCTCCGGGTATTTTTGATACTTCAGATCATTTGATAACTAAGATTTTACTTCGGGATGACCTTCCATTTATCCGTTCATTATGCCATCCCACCTTTTCCACATTTTCATTACAGACTTCATATCCCTTTTGGCTTTCCTCACTTCCCGATGCACTGTGGTCCTGGGGAAAAATGATTATGGAAGCATAGCACACTGTGAGCCACTGGTGATTTACCCAAAATCGTCCTTCCGCCCACATCGCGCCCAGTGTCCTCTGTCTCCAGCAGCAGAGGCTGGCATCTCCGCCGTACATTCCGATCTTGTGAAACGTGGAGCAATCATTCAAATTAAATACTCTCCAGTCAACTCCCCCGTTTTACCTGTTTAAAAGGCTGACGGTTCATGGCGTTTTTGTTCAAGATCTTCGACACGTTAATTCTGCAGTTTTTCCTAGGGCACCTATTGTTCCTAATCCTTCCACTATTCTTTCTAAAAATACCCCCGTCTGCCCGTTATTTCTCTGTTATGTCATTATTTTTAGCAGAAAATGGCCATAAAGTTTCTAAAACAAAACTGCAGTTAATTCAAACAACTATGAACTATTCAGGTCATGACATTTCTTGTGAAACAAGAGCTCTCTCTCTCTAGCGATAGTATAAACACCATTCAAAATCTTCCTAGACCTGTTACAAAGCAACAGGTTGTCTGTATTAGGCATTCTAGGATACTGCCGGCAATGGATTTTAAATGTCACTGAAAGAGCACAGCTTTTGCAAACTTTAGCGATCACCCCTGATCTCCCCCTTTCTGGTCAGGTGGCATGGAATGATCAAGATGAGAAGGCTCTATGTGACTTAAAAAACAAAAAAAAAAAAAAGTGCCCTACTGTTTGTGCATGCGTTGGGACTGTTGATTCGTCCATTCACTCTGTTCGTGGACGAAAAGGGGGGATATATGAATGCAGTTCTTACACACTTCCATGGAGAAAAAACAAAGGCTTAGCCTATTTTTCGAGAAAATTGGATTCAGTGGCTGCGGGACTTCCAACCTGTCTCAGAGCTGAAGCAGCCACAACAGAGGCCATGCTAGCCAGTACAGATATAGTGCTCATGAGCCCCCTAGTGGTAAGAGTGCCTCACGCCGTACACTCCATTTTAGTACAGGCTAAAACCTCACATCTCACTACTGCTAGGGCAATACACTATCAAAATGTACTCTGTACGTTGTCAAATGTTACCATCGAAAGGTGCTCCACCTTAAATCCAGCTACTCTTCTACCAACTGTCATGATGAAATAACTAAGGTTATAAAACCTAGACCAGACCTACAGGAAACAACTGAATTTCTTCAAGTTTAAGCGCAGAGGCAGCTGAGTTGATAGCTCTCACCCGAGCTTGTCAGTTGTCGGAGGGAAAAATTGTAACTATCTATACTGATTCTAGATATGCTTTTGGAGACTGCCATGATCATGGGGCATTATGGAAACTCGGGGGATTCAAGACCAGTACTGGCAAGCCCATTCAGCATCAAAAACTAAAAGAATCCCTCTTAGAGGCCATAATGAAACCATCAAAGCTAGCGATCGTTAAATGTCAAGCTCACACAGGAAAACAGGATCCTGTCAGCAAAGGAAACAAATTTAAATGGGCTGCGTATAATAACACACCAATCTCTTTATTCCAACAGAGAAATGACCAGGACACTGATAATCAAATTATTTCTTTACAGAGTGCAGCCACGGACACAGAGCAGAGAAAATGGTCCAAAGAAGGGTCCCTCTCTGATGGAGTCTGGACCCATAAGCAAACTAACAAACCTTTCCTCCCAAAGGCTTCTTTCCCAGGTATGGAAAAATCACCCATGGCCTAGACCATGCTGGAAAAGATGCCATGGTTCAAGATGTTGAAAAACATTGGGAAGCTGTAGGTTTCTCTACATATGCAGAGCAGTTCTGCAGGCGCTGTGCATTATGTCAAAAGTTTAATGTAGGAAAGGGCACCCAGGTAAGTCCCGTTACACCTAACCTAATGAGTCCATTCGAACACCTTCAAATGGACTTCATTGAATTAACACCATCAAAGGGGTACCAATACTGTTTAGTACCTGTTGATGTGTTCTCCCGATGGGTGGAAGCTTTCCCTTCCAAACATGCAGATGCCAAACCTGTGGCAAAAGCTTTGATAAAGGAAATCATTCCTAGATGGGGAATACCACAGAAATTACAAACGGATAATGGCACACACTTTGTAACTTCCGTTATAAATGAATTAACCACCTGGCTCCAGATAAATGTGCATCATTATTGCAAATACCACCCCCAGAGTGGAGGTATTGTGGAACGATGCAATGGTACCTTGCAAACTAAATTGGCTAAAATCTGTGAGCAAACAAATTTAACTTGGCCTGATGCTCTGCCTCTGGCCTTGATGGGATTAAGGGGAAGAACACATTGGCAGTTAGGGCTGTCGCCATTCGAAATTCTGACTGGACGACCCATGCCAGTCGGCATGGTCATAGGTAATGTCACACTGCATACTGTGGACAATGATCTTCTTTCCAGTCTTACAGGTCTCCGAGCTTCTCTGAAGGAAGTCCACAAGCAGGTGAATCAGGCCTGGAGAACTAGTCCTCCATCAAAGGACTCCCCGATTCCGTTAGGAACCTGGATTCTGGTTAGAGATACTCGAAGGAAACATTGGCATCACCCTCGGTGGAGAGGCCCGGTCCAAGTTCTGCTGTCGACACCACACGCTGTTAAAGTTGAGGGACTGCCAGGTGGATTCACATCTCACATTGCAAAAGATGGCACCCTTGATTGTGGTATCTTTGTTTGCTGCCATATCCTGAAGATGTAAAAACTGGGTTAACTGGATAATTTACTTTTGCCTGGTGTTTCTTATGGACATGTGAACGAGTGTGCCCTGTGATAGGATGGCATCCAGTTCAAGGGTTCCAGTGCCCACAACTTTGATAGGTGCCAGATGACCATGACCCTGAACTGAAGTGGGTTAGAAAATGGATGGACTGATAAATGTATGAAAGACGCTATATAAAGCACGGCTTGAAAGGAAGCTGGATTTTTGTTCTTCCTACAGACTATTTTCTAGAACATAATAGTAAAAATTGTATGCACTTTCAGCTATATTTGGACATTTTAGGGTGATTTATTTTCAAGTCACTGGGGACTTCTTGTGCTTTGTTCCTGTTTGCAGGTTTCTGGTGGCTCATTTAGCTTAGCTTTAGCCACTGTTGTGGGTCCTGAGTCAGAACACACCTCCACTCAACCTGGTTAAATGGCTTAAATCAGTTTTCATCTCTCTTACAGTTGCTTTAATTGTTCTCCTGCTTGTAGCATGCTGTATTGTTCCCTTGATTAGATACATTGTATCCAAGTATTTTACTGCCTCTATGGTAAAGGCTTACTTTTTACACAAAGAAAAAATGCTTCAGATCAGCACAGCCACCCCACACTCCTCCGCCCACTCCACTCCATCCTCCTCTCCTACCCTTTCCTACTCAACTCTCCCTGATCAAATATTTTTTGTTTGCTAAAAAAGGGGAGAATGTGGAAGACGAATGTTCTCTTCGTTCCCTTCTACTAATTCATGTCTGAGAAGTAAGCTTTACTAAACCATGTAATAGCATGCTTTGTTTTAGCAAACAGAAAAATATTTGTGCAAAGGACTCAAGGTCTGAGCATTCCACACATGAGTCTGCCTTATCACGTTGTCCCTTAGCTTACATCTGAATGCCATAACAAAAGAAGCCAAGAAATCGAGTTGTACAAGGGACGTTAAAGGTGCTCAAGGTTTGTGTATAATAAATGTGTTGACTGTTACATTTTATAATGATATTAAATCACGCATTCTAGGGGTATAAAACTGGACCCCACCCAACAGACGGGGTTCAGAAGAGCCCTGACGCTGTCATGTATATTTGATTGTCTGCTTTTCTGAAACTCTTCTCACTGTGACTCTGAAAATAAAGCTGCTTTATAACCACACCTGCTGTCTGGTCTGAGTTTTTGTCCACAGCACCAGGACACCCTAGGCCACATTTCAATGATCAACTTAGTGGTCGTGTCATCGGACTTGTGTCCACATGTCTTGGACACTCACATGAAGAGAAGGGTGGAGCTGTCAACTGATCACCATCTGGTGGTGAGTTGGCTTCAATGGTGGGGGAGGATGCCAGTCAAGCCTGGTAGGCCCAAACGTGTTGCAAGTGTCTGTCGGGAACGTCTGGCAGAGTCCCCTGTCAGAAGTAGCTTCAACTCCCACCTCCACGTCGACCACGTCCCAAGGGAGGTGGGGGACATTAAGTCCAAATGGGCCATGTTCCGTGCCTCTGTTGTTGAGGCAGCTGACTGGAGCTGGGGCCGTAAGGTGGTTGGTGCTTGTTGTGGTGGCAATCCCCGAACGTGTTGGTGGACATCGGCAGTGAGGGATGCCGTCAAGCTGAAGAAGGTGTTCTACAGGACCCTTTTGTCCGGTGGGACTCTGGAGGCAGCTAATAGGTACCGGAAGGCCAAGTGGAATGCGGCTTCGGTGGTTGCTGAGGCAAAAACTCTGGCATGGGACGAGTTTGGGGAGGCCATGGAGAACGACTTTCGGACGGCTTTGAGGAGATTCTGGTCCACTGTCCAGCGTCTCAGGAGGGGGAATCAGTGCAGTGTCAACACCGTATATGGTGGGGATGGTGTGCTGCTGACCTCGACTTGGGACGTTGTGGGTCAGTGGGGGGAGTACTTCGAAGATCTCCTCAATCCCACTAACATCCCTTCCAATGAGGAGGCAGAGCCTGGGGACTCAGAGATGGGCTCCCCCATCTCCGGGACTGATGTCACCGAGATGGTCAAAAAACTCCATGGTGGCAGGGCCCAGGGGGTGAATGAGATATGCCCGGAGTTCCTCAAAGCTACGGATGTTGTAGGACTGTCTTGGTTGACACGTCTCTGCAACATCTCATGGACATCAGGGACAGTGCCTCTGGATTGGCAGAACGGGGTGATGGTCCCCCTCTTTAAGAAGGGGGACCGGAGGGTGTGTTCCAACTACAGAGGGATCACACTCCTCAGCCTCCCAGGAAAAGTCTATTTGGGGGTCCTGGAGGGGAGAATCCATCAGATAGTCAAACCTCAGATTCAGGAGGAACAGTGTGGTTTTCGTCCAGGTTGCGGAACAGTGGACCAGCTCTACACCCTTAGCAGGATCCTGGAGGGTGCATGGGGGTTTGCCCAACCAGTCTACATGTGTTTTGTGGACTTGGAAAAGGTGTTCGACTGTGTCCCTTGTGGAATCCTGTGGGGGGGGCTCCGAGAGTATGGGGTACTGAACCCCCTGATAAGGGCTCTTCGGTCCCTGTACAATCAGTGTCAGAGCTTGGTCCGCATTGCCGGCAGTAACTTGAACCTGTTTCCGGTGACAGTTGGACTCCGCCAGGGCTGCCCTTTGTCACCGATTCTGTTCATAACTTTTATCAGGATTGGGTCACAGCTTTTTGCAGATGATGTTGTCCTGTTTGCTTCATCAGGACATGATCTTCAGCTCTCTCTGGATCGGTTCTCAGCCGAGTGTGATGCAGCTGGGATGGGAATCAGCACCTCCAAATCCGAGACCATGGTCCTCAGCTGGAAAAGGGTGAAGTGCCCTCTCAGGGTTGGGAGCGAGATCCTACCCCAAGTGGAGGAGTTCAGATATCTTGGGGTCTTGTTCATGAGTGAGGGAATAATGGAGCGGGAGATCGACATGAGGATTGGTGCGGCGTCCACAGTGATGTGAGCTCTGCATCTTTCTGTCGTGATGAAAAAGGAGCTGAGTCATAAGGCAAAGCTCTCAATTTACCAGTCGATCTACGTTCCTACCCTCACCTATGGTCATGAGCTATGGGTAGTGACCGAAAGAAGAAGATTGCGAATACAAGTGGCTGAAATGAGTTTCCTCTGCAGGGTGTCTGGGCTTTCCCTTAAAGATAGGGTGAGAAACTCAGTCATCCGGGAGAGGCTCAGAGTAGAGCCGCTGCTCCTCCGCATCGAGAGGAGTCAGATGAGGTGGCTCGGGCATCTGATCAGGATGCCTCCTGGACGTCTCCCTGGTGAGGTGTTGCGGGCATGTCTAACTGGGAGGAGGCCCCAGGGAAGACCCAGGACAAGCTGGAGGGATTATGTCTTTCAGCTGGCCTGGGAATGCCTCGGGATTCCCCCGGAAGAGCTAGAAGAAGTGGCCGGGGAGAGGGAAGTCTGGGCATCTCTGCTCAAGCTGCTGCTCTCGGAACCCAATCTCGGATAAGAGGAAAAGGATGGATGGATATATATACTATATATATATATATATATATATATATATATATATATATATATATATATATATATATATATATATATATATATATATATATAATATAGACAGTGTGGTGTAGTGGTTAAGGCTTTGGACTGAAATCTTGCTACTGATATGGTGAGACCATGACCAAGTCGGTTCACCTGCCTGTGCTCCATTTGGAAAAGCCAAAAGAAATGGAACTAATTACATCATAAATGTAGTAAATTGCCTTGGATAAAGGTGTCAGCCGAATAAGTAAATGTAAATATATATTTGTATGTTTTTGTAAGTAATAGAGATACTTTGAGATGTGCTAGAACTTACCAGTGTGTTCATCATTGTAGGTTACTGCCAGTAGCAGCAAGACAAAACGCTGCCATGTTTGTGGATCTAACAAGGACAGGAAGACACAGTACTCTTGCATAAAGTGCACTAAATACATTCAGAATGCACATGCAGTAAACCTCTGTCATTCATGTGATGTGTAGATGCTAGGAATTTGTGTTCAAGTGGGCTTATTTTTTCATTTCAATACAACCCTCTAAATAAACTTTGTACTCTAAATTTGTTACGTTCAAAAGAAATAACATCAATAGCTCTGGAAACCTTGTCTCAATTATATTTGTTCAAGATTAATATAATATATTAATTATCCATTATTACTCACTGATTTGGGCACTCAAATAAAAAAGCATTTTCCTTGGTAAATGTCATCTAGCAGAAGTAAATTGTAAACATTAAGCATATTTGCTGATATAAGATCAACATCTGTTAAGTAGTTTAACATAAAAGGTTATGTTTCTTGATTGTTTTAAAAAGCCAATATTGCAACTTAATGTTGCAGCTCCATCAGGCTCTTGAACACCAGCTGAGCACTCAAGGGTTAGCCGACTACGGTCTGACACACTTCCGGAGCGAAACAGCAGAGGGCGCTCTGATAATGCATTGGGGCTTATTTGATGCAGTGTTAAAGTCGTTTGTTTTGAATGTAAGAGGGAGCAGGAAGGATGGAGGAAGCCGGCAGGTTTGGCGTGTTGTCACGGGAGGAACGGAAAGCGTTAGAGAAGGCGAAGATCCTGAGGCAGGAGAAGGAGAGAGACACCTTCAGAAGGGTAGGCGCTTCTTCGATTTGGACGTAATCCCTGCCTTCTGTCGCTGGCAAATGATTTGCATGACAGAAAAAACCAAAGAGTCGGGTTTGGGCTCAGTGGCAAAGCATTCAAGTGGTATAGTTATAAACCTTTATCGGAATAATTACCAACTAAGTAGCCGTTCCGGTGCAAATGTAAATGCCGAAAAGGCGAAGAACACGAAGACAGATTTTTAGCATCCTGTTCATAAATTCGGGCCTGCACTTGCCAGTTCACAGGGCAACTTAGCCTGCCCAGATGGTACATGCCAGGTTGTACATGCCAGCTGTGCGATGTCGCTGGTCTGTCGGTGAGCAGGACTTAATTGGGAGCAATCCGGGAATCAACCCTAGAGAGGAGGCTAGTCCATTATTACACTGTACATATCACGTACAGAGTCATTTTATATGGAAGATAGAGTTGATAATAATCGGTTGTGCCAAAATTAAACGCATGTCACGCCGTTAAAAGCATTTCAGTCGCATGTGGTGATTTAGTTTTAGTATGGTTTTATGGATTGCTTTTCACCACAGCATTCAATTTTCGGGTTGGTCAAAATGCAACCCAGTAGCGTCTTGCATTTCGATTCAAGTCCTTATATTGCATGTCATAACTAAAAACAATGCAAACGTATTGCATTTCAATTCGGAGCTGTTCAGAGTGTACTTATTTCCATTCAAAATTTTGTATTTATGCTAAATCTTATTGTAAAACTGAATCAAATGACCAATCAGTATCAAAAGATGGGGTAAGAGGTATTCTACTCACGAGTGTTTTCTAATGAGCATACTGTGTTACTTACTAGATGCTGTGAAATACTACTCACACAATATTACACTGCAGAAAGTTGTAAATTCCAATGGTAATGGCAAGAAAACATCAATTAACAAATGAAAGGAGACAGAGCATTATTGCCTTTATTATTATTTTATTTTTTTATTTATTTTTTTCTCCAGCCGTCTGGAGTTTTTTTGTTTTTCTGTCCGCTCTGACCATCGGACCCTACTTATTCTGTGTTAATTAATGTTGACTTATTTTTATTTTTTATTGTATCTTCTATTTTTCTATTCATTTTGTAAAGCACTTTGAGCTACATTTTTTGTATGAAAATGTGCTATATAAATAAATGTTTTTGTTTAGAAGTATCAGCTTTTCATGTAAAGAAATTGCAAAAATAAAAAACAAAGTGTCAGTGAGTCCAGTGGTGTCCCACACAATCCAACGGCAGTTGGAAACTGGAAGAAACTTTGATAGGAAGAGATCTGGCAGAGCCAAAGTCACAACCCAATCAGAAGGCAAGATTCTGAGGGTCACCAGCTTACATGATAGGCGGCTCACAACACAACAGCTTCAAGCTCAGTTTAACTTTGGCCAAAAAATGTATCTGTCAGTTTCTACTGTGAAGGGGAGACTTTGTTCTGCAGGTTTGACAGGGCATGGGGCAGTAAGAAAGTGGACGCCATTCCTTAAAGGACAAAATAAGGCTTTGAAATTCCAGCTGTGGACTACTGCATAGTGGAAGAAAGTCTCTTTAATGTAAGGGTTAATATCGCAATCAACAAGGCCCTCTAAGCAATCTGATTGGTTAGTTAAGTTTTGGTGGTTCAGTGGTAGAGATGATGACATGATAACCTTAGGGTGTGAAATTCAATTCCTGATTTTGTAAAAAAAAAAAAAAAAAAAGATTTAAAATTTCAACAACAACAAAGCAAATAATTTATAACAATAAGTTATACTGTTACCAAGTTATATTGGGTCGCTAATTACTAATGAGGCACAACCTGAGTTCGCTTTAAAGACAAGAAGTCTTTTGAAAGCTTACAAATGATGTTTTCACAGAGGATAAAGGGGGTCTATCTACTATTGGTAGTGGTCAAAAAGTGGACAGGAGGTGAGTGAGGTGTCTCAACATGACAGAGTCTAAGGCCTGGTTTATAATTCACACGACGCTACTGCTGTGCAAGCGTTGTACTCTTTATACTTGTGCACGTGCTTTACGTAAATCTGGAAGAGTCCACCAGGTTGCAGTGCAAGATATCATCACAGTGGTGGTTGGCTTCTCTGTGTTGTGAATTGCCTGAAACATCCATTAAATATTGAGGACGCCTTGCCACAATATCATTGAAAAGGATGCTTAATGATTACATCCATCAATCCGGGGATGTGCCCATTCCAGCAAGCTTCAAGCACGAGACAGAAACAAAATCCCTGGATGGGGCATCAGCTCATCGCAAGGTGGACACAAGCATACACGTACACTAGAGTCATTTTAGTGTCACCAAATCCCCAAACCTTTAAGTCTTTGGAGCTGGAGCACACTGTGGAAACCCACCAGAAAAACATGCAAACTCCAGGCAGGGAACACAAGGGATGCGACTCCCTGTGAGTCCGCAGTGCTACCGCTGTACCACCATGCCACCACAACACGTAATTATTAACAGTATTCATTATTTAAATGAAGTTAATGATTTATCTGTAAAATGTAATATACATACTTTAATACATTTCATCATGAAAATGATATGAAGTATAAATCTAAGGATTCTAAATGTACAGAGAGCTGGAATATCATAAATTTAATGTGTTCTGCATGGCAATTGCTGCAGTCAGTTCAGGTGGAAGCCCCAGAAGCACATAACGATTCACAACTGGGTTGGTTTTAAGGTGACATTTGTATCTTCTTCTTCTTCCGGCTGCTCCTGTTAGGGGTTGCCACAATGGATCATCATCTTCCATATCGTCCTGTCCTCTACATCTTGTTCTGTTACACCCATCACCTGCATGTCCTCTCTCACCACATCCATAAACCTTCTCTTAGGCCTTCCTCTTTTTCTCTTGCCTGGCAGCTCTATCCTTAACATCCTTCTCCCAATATACCCAGCATCTCTCCTCTGCACATGTCCAAACCAACGCAATCTCACCTCTCTGACTTTGTCTTCCAACTGTCCAACTTGAGCTGACCCTCTAACTTAACTCATTTCTAATCCTATCCATCCTCGTCAGACCCAGTGCAAAACTTAGCATCTTTAACTCTGCCACCTCCAGCTCTGTCTCCTGCTTTCTGGTCAGTGCCACCGTCTCCAACCCATAAGATAATGTTTACAACGGTCTGCTTTAATGGTAAAATAAACTATGAGGTTAAAGTGGACCTTGCGAGATGAAAGGTGCAAAAAAAAACAAAAAAACACAGGCGATGGTTTGTGAGACTTTCAAAATGTATCGTGTCATTATGTTGGGGAATATGCAACGCTTGAATTTAAAAGCACCACTAATGCATTTGTATGTCGGTATTTTGGTTAACCACATCATACAGTTCATCAAACATCTAAGCATGCACATTGATCCTGTAGGATCTGCAAAGAGGCTTCCTGTCACACGTAGATAGTAAACAGGGACTCTGACGTCACGGTCCAACTTGATCACACTGAGTTTCCTGACTTTTTGCTGGTACTGCAACTCACTCACGTGTCACGTTAATTTCTGAGGACGCATCATTTGAACACTGGGAACGTGCAGCAGCCATGATACGTGCCCATATGCGTTCTGAGCGTGAAGTATAAACGGGCCCTAACAAGCAGTCTTTCTGGTAACTCAAATGA
>NW_024384839.1:0-72105 GCF_016835505.1 Polypterus senegalus
TATAAAAGAAAAAGGCAACTTTCCTTTCTTTACACCTTTTTTCCTTTTATCCCAAACCAAAGCCTTTCTCTCTTAACGCTGCAGAGGACACAAAACTAATTTTCTTTAATTGCTGGTTGCTGGACACATACATACAGTGGTGTGAAAAACTATTTGCCCCCTTCCTGATTTCTTATTCTTTTGCATGTTTGTCACACAAAATGTTTCTGATCATCAAACACATTTAACCATTAGTCAAATATAACACAAGTAAACACAAAATGCAGTTTTAAATGATATTTTTATTATTTAGGGAGAAAAATCCAAACCTACATGGCCCTGTGTGAAAAAGTAATTGCCCCTTGTTAAAAATAACCTAACTGTGGTGTATCACACCTGAGTGCAATTTCCGTAGCCACCCCCAGGCCTGATTACTGCCACACCTGTTTCAATCAAGAAATCACTTAAATAGGAGCTGCCTAACACAGAGAAGTAGACCAAAAGCACCTCAAAAGCTAGACATCATGCCAAGATCCAAAGAAATTCAGGAACAAATGAGACCAGAAGTAATTGAGATCTATCAGTCTGGTAAAGGTTATAAAGCCATTTCTAAAGCTTTGGGACACCAGCGAACCACAGTGAGAGCCATTATGCACAAATGGCAAAAACATGGAACAGTGGTGAACTTTCCCAGGAGTGGTCGGCCGACCAAAATTACCCCAAGAGCGCAGAGACGACTCATCCGAGAGGTCACAAAAGACCCCAGGACAACGTCTAAAGAACTGCAGGCCTCACTTGAGGTCAGTGTTCATGACTCCACCATAAGAAAGAGACTGAGCAAAAACGGCCTGCATGGCAGATTTCCAAGACGCAAACCACTGTTAAGCAAAAAGAACATTAGGGCTCGACTCAATTTTGCTAAGAAACATCTCAATGATTGCCAAGACTTTTGGGAAAATACCTTGTGGACTGATGAGACAAAAGTTGAACTTTTTGGAAGGCAAATGTCCGTTACATCTGGCGTAAAAGAAACACAGCATTTCAGAAAAAGAACCATACCAACAGTAAAATATGGTGGTGGTAGTGTGATGGTCTGGGGTTGTTTTGCTGCTTCAGGACCTGGAAGGCTTGCTGTGATAGATGGAACCATGAATTCTACTGTCTACCAAAAATCCTGAAGGAGAATGTCCGGCCATCTGTTCGTCAACTCAAGCTGAAGCGATCTTGGGTGCTGCAACAGGACAATGACCCAAAACACACCAGCAAATCCACCTCTGAATGGCTGAAGAAAAACAAAATTAAGACTTTGGAGTGGCCTAGTCAAAGTCCTGACCTGAATCCAATTGAGATTCTATGGCATGACCTTAAAAAGGCGGTTCATGCTAGAAAACCCTCAAATAAAGCTGAATTACAACAATTCTGCAAAGATGAGTTGGCCAAAATTCCTCCAGAGCGCTGTAAAAGACTCATTGCAAGTTATCGCAAACGCTTGATTGCAGTAATTGCTGCTAAGGGTGGCCCAACCAGTTATTAGGTTCAGGGGCAATTACTTTTCACACAGGGCCATGTAGGTTTGGATTTTTTTTTCTCCCTAAACAATAAAAACCACCATTTACAAACTGCATTTTGTGTTTACTTGTGTTATATTTGACTAATGGTTAAATGTGTTTGATGATCAGGAACATTTTGTGTGACTAACATGCAAAAGAATAAGAAATCAGGAAGGGGGCAAATAGTTTTTCACACCACTGTATATGTACACATATATATACCTATGTGTATGTTTGTATGTATGTTTATATATATACACACACATACCTATCTACATTATATCTACATTATATATCTACATTATATATATATATATATATATATATACATACACACACACGCATACATACATACATACATACATACACACACACATATATATAATTGTGTGTGTGTATGTATGTATGTGTGTGTATATATGATGTAGATAGGTATGTATGTATATATATTTATATATATATGTGTGTATATGTAGATATGTATATAGATATGAAGATATGTATATGTATATATATGTATATATGTATATATATATATATATATATATATATATATATATATATATATATATATATTGTCACACACGTGCGCATAGGAGGACGTTGTGTGGACCAAGTAAAGGTAATTCCACGCCAGGCCAGGGGGGGGCGGAGTGCATTAAACCTTCTCCTACTATCTTTGCAGACCAGTCGCGGGAAAACCTTTCTGAAACAAGAGCGTCCCTTCCAGTTCCGGCGCCTACAAGAGCGTCACTTCCGGTGCCTAGGAAAATGTCACTTCCGGTTCCGGCCCCTAGAGGAATGTCACTTCCGGTTCCGGTGCCTGTAACATCACTTCCTGTCTGACCATTTAAAACCGCCATTTCTCACAACCTTCGGCAGTTCAGTCTTGGACTCTCAACAGTCAACTTCATTGTTGCATAAAGCTAAATCCTTTGCAGCTAGGAATATTATACGGGTGGCTGCCCCAACCTTTTTTTTACGTCTCTCAAGTCTCTTCCTTTTGGCGTAGTCGGCAGGATAATGGCCTCCTGGAGAGATCGGAAGGCGAACTTGAACCTTGACTGGACACACGTTTATAAACCAACAAATCATCAGATGGGTAAGTACCGCTCCCGAGTTGCCGAGTGGGCGTCAGTCGGGGTGTGCTGGGGAAAACTGGAATGTGCCTCAACCCATCATCCTGTTAAAGGTCCGGGGAAAAATAGCTCCGGGACCCACAGGCTAGAGCCAGGTACGTCAGGGAACGCATCGGGTGCTTATTATGACCTCCCGGGTGTGGGGACTGCCCCAGCGTATCCCACGAAGGGCAAGCCCTTTAATAAAGGTGGGAGAAACCCAGGCTGGCAGGTGGAAACCATAATGGCCTGGAAATTTAATACTGCCAAGGCAACTAAGAAGCAGGCCATGGCTTTATGGGGTAAGGTGTTTGGTTGGTTACAGCCTCATAAAAATACCAGCCACCAAATAGCAGAGCAGGTGGCCTGTGCCTTATTACTCAAAAGCCTCCCCGGAAAACTCACCCAGCCGGCCTGGGGATATACGGATATTGCCGCCTTAGCGGAGATCATAGAACACTTTAGGGCAGAAACCGGCTTGGGGGCGTCAGAACGGGGCTCGTGCGAACCCGGGTGTGCTTGCGTCCCTAATACAGAGTCCCGCGGCTATAAACTGAGGCATGTTCGGGTGGACCCTGAGACGCGCCGGCAGGCACTACGAAGCAACAAAGGGGTCTGCGGGGTGAAGTGGGAGGAGGTGCGGTGTGCTCTCGCTAATCCGCTGGCCTGTTCACATACGGGAAAAGTGTTAGTAACATTTCCATTGTTGCTTGCCACTTAATATTACCGTGACAATGGTGTAAGAATAAGACCCGCATTACCTGTATTCACGGGGATGTCCGGTATTATCGATCCGCCAAATGTTTTATATGCCATGACGGCATCATTAAAAAAATAATGGTGGCAGTGATGGATGATCCGCCCTTCCCCGTGATACTAGGAAGAGATTGGGTCGAAATAAATAGCGGTAATATAGGCACTTCTCCCCGATCACTAGGTCTAGTCACGGACGCGAATTCAGCGCCCTCAACTTCCTTCACGCCGTGTTTACAGCCGGCTGAGGAGCGGACTTCGGCCTCTGGTGATGACGACGAAAGACCCGGGACGTCGCAGCCTGAAACGTTATCAGTAAGCGCTCCGACGTCTCGGGACGAAACTCCGCCCCATGAGGTCGAATCCGATCCTCTCTCACGTCTGCAGTTTCAATTCAGGCAGACGCCGGCTTCATTTAAAAGGGAACAATGGAATGACGATTCCCTTAAATTTGCAAAAAATGCAGTCGTTCTAATAGACGGCCAACGCACGTCATATCCCATGCCACAAGGTCCTCACTTTGTGCTTAATAATGATCTGTTATATCGGGTAGCAGAACATGAGGGGCAGATAAGGTCACTGTTGTTAGTACCACGAACCTACCGGCGACAGGTCTGTGAACTAGCACATACCCATATGCTGGGAGCCCATTTGGGCCCCGAAAAAACACTGGAGAGAATTAAGCTCCGATTTTTTTGGCCAGGAATTAACAAGGAGGTTCGCCGCTTTTGCACATCCTGTCCGGAATGTCAATTGAGGCAAATTCCTAGGAGGGACCGTGCTACTCTAGTTCCCTTACCCTTAATTGATATCCCGTTTGAACGCATAGGGGTCGACCTGGTGGGACCCCTGGAACCCTCAGCCAGAGGTTATAAATATATAATGGTTCTGGTCGATTATGCTACTCGATTTCCAGAGGCTGTTCCGTTGCGCTCAGCTACTTCAAAAGCTATCGCACGGGAATTAGTGGGAGTATTTGCGCGTGTCGGAATCCCTAAAGAAATCCTGACGGATCAAGGGACGCCTTTTACCTCGCAGACGTTCAGGGAGACTGCCAAGCTACTTCAAATAAAGCATTTAAAGACCTTGGTATATCATCCTCAAACCGACGGTCTTGTGGAGAGGTTTAATCAAACTCTCAAACAGATGTTGCGTAAGGTAGTCAATGAGGACGGAAGGAACTGGGATCAGCTCCTCCCCCTCGTCCTTTTTGCATATCGGGAAGTCCCACAAGCCTCCACGGGGTTCTCACCTTTTGAATTACTATATGGACGACAACCCCGGGGCATATTAGACATCCTAAAGGAAGGATGGGAGGAAGAGGCCCTCCCTTTAACAAATATATTAGAATATATCGCGCAGTTACGCGATAGATTTGAAAAAATTAGACCAATATTGAAAACACATATGGAAAAGGCGCAAGCAGCTCAAGCCCGATGTTATAACCGTGGCACGTCTCTCCGGGAATTCCACCCGGGAGACCGGGTCATGGTTTTAGTTCCTACCTCACACTCCAAATTATTGGCCCATTGGCAAGGCCCTTATGAAATTAAGGAGAGGAAGGGGCTGGTCGATTATTTGGTGAAACAACCGAATCGTCGACCCAGCGAGCAGATTTAACATATCAATCTGCTGAAACCGTGGAAGGATAGGGATTCCGAGCCCTCCTCCGGACAGCTACGCTCTCTCTTCGCTCGTCAATTACACCTTAATTTCGGAGATAATTTGACTCGCCAATAATGTCAGGAGCTCAAAGCACCTATCCTGTCTGTCCCTGAAGTAGTCAGTGAAAAGCCAGGTCGGACCTCCCTGGTTGCGCATGACATTGTGACGAAACCTGGGGTTATTGTCCGAGAATGTCCGTACAGAATTCCCGAGGCAAAAAAGGCTGAAGTGGAGTTGGAGATCAGATGAATGCTGGAGCTAGGTGTGATTGAGGAAAGTTATAGTCCCTGGTCCAGTCCTATCGTTATGGTCAGTAAGCCCGATGGAAGTTGGAGGTTTTGCAATGACTTCCGTCGGCTTAACCAAGTCTCCCAATTTGACGCCTATCCAATGCCACGAGTGGATGACCTCCTCGAGCGGCTAGGACATGCCAAATTTTTGACTACCTTAGATATGACTAAGAGGTACTGGCAGGTTCCCTTAACGGACTCCGCTAAGGAAAAGACAGCGTTCAGCACCCCTAGTGGTCACTGGCAGTATCGTGTCCTCCCATTTGGATTACATGGGGCACCTGCGACCTTCCAACGTCTGGTGGATAAAGTGCTCCGTCCTCATAATTCATATAGTGCTGCCTACTTGGATGACGTTGTCATCTATTCCAACACCTGGGAGGAACACATACAGCAGGTTGGAGCTGTGTTGCGGACACTAGCACAAGCTGGACTTCGTATCAACCCGAAAAAGTGTTTCTTTGGGTTGGTCGAGGCCAAATATTTAGGCTATCTAGTGGGCCGGGGTATGGTGAGACCACAGTGTTCCAAAATTGATGCCATTGCAAATTGGCCCCGTCCGATAACCAAGAGGCAAGTACAAGCATTTCTCGGCTTGGCGGGTTACTATCGTCGGTTTGTACCTCGGTTTTCCGAGAGAGCTACGCCCTTGACGAACCTCACAAAGAAGGGTCGACCTAATCATGTGGTATGGGATGAGATACCAGAAGCTGCATTCAGAGACTTGAAACTGGCCCTTACGTCAGCTCCTATATTAAAAGCACCAGATTTTTCTGAACCTTTTATTCTCCAGACGGACGCTTCAGACACAGGTCTTGGAGCCGTGCTGAGCCAGTGCGTCGATGGAGTTGAACAACCCATAATGTACCTGAGCCGGAAACAGTTGGATCGGGAAACTAGGTATACGGCAGTGGAGCGGGAGGCTTTGGCTATTAAATGGGCGATTACTCAGCTGAGATACTACCTCTTGGGATGTGAATTCACTCTTGTGACAGACCATGCACCCTTACAGTGGATGGCCTTGCACAGGGAGTCCAATCCACGGGTCACGAGGTGGTTTTTGGTTCTCCAGCCATATAAGTATTCGGTCGTTTATCGCCGGGGAATTCTGCAGGCCAATGCCGATGCCCTTTCCAGGTGCCACGACTTCTCAGATATGGGTCTGGGCTGAGGGGGGGCCATGTCACACACGTGCGCATAGGAGGACGTTGTGTGGACCAAGTAAAGGTAATTCCACGCCAGGCCAGGGGAGGGCGGAGTGCATTAAACCTTCTCCTACTATCTTTGCAGACCAGCCGCGGGAAAACCTTTCTGAAACAAGAGCGTCCCTTCCAGTTCCGGCGCCTAGAAGAGCGTCACTTCCAGTTCCGGTGCCTAGGGAAATGTCACTTCCGGTTCCGGCCCCTAGAGGAATGTCACTTCTGGTTCCGGTGCCTGAAACATCACTTCCTGTCTGACCATTTAAAACCGCCATATCTCACAACCTTCGGCACTTCAGTCTTGGACTCTCAACAGTCAACTTCATTGTTGCATAAAGCTAAATCCTTTGCAGCTAGGAATATTATACGGGTGGCTGCCCCAACCTTTTTTACGTGTGTCGAGTCTCTTCCTTTTTACTATATATATATATATATATATATATATATATATATATATATATATATGTGTGTGTGTAGACTCAAACCCATTATGACAGCAACAATCCAAGCAGTGAGAAAACAGTAAAAAGCAGGCGTGTCAGACGTCGTGGTACATTTTCTGATGCAGCTAGACGAAAACAACTTCGTGACGCTGCCGCCAAATACACAAAACAATTACTTTAACAATCATGTTACATTATTTTTAAAATGTTTCCTTTTCTTTTTCATAACTTCTTTAACACACGACATCGCTGCGAATCGCGGGTATTTTGCTATATATATATATATATCACAGCGACACTCATAACAGTGACAAAACAATTACATTGACAATCATGTTACGTTATTTTCAAAATGTTTCCTTTTGTTTCTCTTTCCTTCTTTAACACACTACTTCTCCGCTGCCAAGCGCGGGTATTTTGCTATATATATATATATATAGATATAGATATAGATAGATAGAGATATATATATATATATATATATATATATAGATATGAGAACAACACTCATATCAATAACAAAACAATTACATTAACAATCATGTTACGTTATTTTTAAAAATTTTCCTTTTCTTTTTCATACCTTCTTTAACACACTACTTCTCTGCTGCGAAGCGCGGGTATTCTGCTAGTATATATATATGACAGAAACACTCAAAACAGTGCCAAAACAATTACATTGACAATCATGTTATGTTATTTTCAAAATGTTTCCTTTTCTTTTTCATTACTTCTTTAACACACTACTTCTCCGCTGCGAAGCACAGGTATTTTGCTAGTACACTAATAAAAGGCAAAGCCCTCACTGACTGACTGACTGACTCATCACTAATTCTCCAACTTCCCGTGTAGGTAGAACGCTGTAATTTGGCAGGCTTATTCCTTACAGCTTACTTACAAAAGTTAAGCAGGTTTCATTTCGAAATTCTACGCGTAACGGTCATAACGGTCGACAACGTCCGCCATGTTGAACTTTCTTATTTATGGCCCCATCTTCACGAAATTTAACCGAAACCGATGTACGTACTTATTTCGGTGGTATGACGCCACTGTCGGCCGCCATATTGAACTTTACAACGTCCCTAATTCTCCAACTTCCCATATAGGTAGAAGGCTGACCCCATCTTCACGAAATTTGGTAGGCGGCTTCCCTGCGCTAGCCGAAACCGATGTACGTACTTATTTCGGTGCTATGACACCACTGTCGGCCGCCACATTGATCTTTCCCACGTCTCTAATTCTCCAACTTCCCGTGTAGGAAGAGGCTGAAATTTGGCAGGCTCATTCCTTACAGCTTACTTACAAAAGTTAAGCAGGTTTCATTTAGAAATTCTATGCGTAATGGTCATAATGGTCGACAACGTCCGGCATGTTGAACTTTCTTATTTATGGCCCCATCTTCACGAAATTTGGTAGGCAGCTTCCCTGCGCTAACCGAAACCAATGTACATACTTATTTCGGTGGTATGACGCCACTGTCGGCCACCATATTGAACTTTTCAATGGTCTTTGTTACTTATGGGCCCATCTTCAAGAAATTTGGAACGCGGGTTCCCAGCGCTAACTGAATCATACTTACGTACATATATACGTCCATAGAACATTAGAACATTAGAACAATCTAGACGAGAACAGGCCATTCAGCCCAACAAAGCTCGCCAGTCATATCCACTTGTTTCCTCCAAGAAAACATCAAGTCGAGTTTTGAAAGTCCCTAACGTCTTACTGTCTAACACACATAGCCTGCAGCTCGGTCACCGTGTGAGGCGGCGTTGGGTCCTCCATTCCAACGCCTCCCACGTTGTTGGCTGCCTGCCTATATAAGGCCGTCCATCGCTCCAGTCTCTACATTCCCTTCCTTGCTTTGCCACGGGATTCACGTCTCCCTGCTGATAACTACAGCCTTTTTATTTGATCCACGGCTTTGCTGCTGTTTTATTGTTCATTTATTACGATTATAGTTATTGTGTAGGTATTTTAGACTTACTTTACATTGTTCAGGTACCCATTTCCTTTATCATTCCAACCGCATTACCCCATTAACATGTCTATCGAGGTGATCACCATCGATCAAAGAACTGTCACTTACCGAGTGGTTTCCATGCCCGGAGATGGCACCTACCTTTTCCATTCTCTTTGTTACATATTGCACGGCCATATCGGGCTCACTCTTCATATCCGGAGGAACATTGTGTCTTATGTATTGAATGACTGGGACAGGTTCAAGGTGTGGACTGATGACGGTACAGGAGATAATTATACTACACAGGAGCACTATAAGAGTGAAATGCTTAAGCCCTTCACCTATGCATCTGCATGTGAGTTGATGGCTGCCGCTGAACTGTTCGGTTGTCGCTTTGAAGTGTACCGAAATGGCCAAATATTTTACACCTTTCAACAACCGCCAATGCGTCTTAAACATCTTAGATTGACAGGTGACGATTTCAGTAGTGGACACTTTGATGTTTATGAATGTTTAAACTCTCAAAAGCTGGATGTGAAGTTATCGATGAAACCAGTTGTATGCTTACAATGCTTGACAGATGCCGAATGTCTCTTCAACACAACAAGTCCTGCAAATACTGACGTAATTGAAACAAACCATGAAACTCAAACCGATTATGACAGCAGCAATCCAAGCTGTGAGATTTGAAACAAGATTAATGTTCACATGGCCAACTGTACGTTGCATGCTCAAGAGTAAGCTCAGCGCACAGCTTGGTCATATTACAACCGGAGGGCGAACTCACAATGTGGTATACAAAGAGATCCTTAACAAATAATTATTGGTATATTTTCCTCAGTTTAAAAGGTTTAATTTTCTTCTTAATAAAATTTTAAGGCAGTACTTACGCCACAAGTAAGCTGGTATTTTGTTAGTATATATATATATATATATATATATATATATATATATATATATATATATATATATATATATATATATACACCCTTTGGGGTGCGAGCAGCTGTTGCTGGGGGTGCCAGAATCCATCGAGGAAGAAAGATGAAATACATTATTTGTACAAAATCTTAATCTATCTATCCATTCCTAAATAATTAAATGGGCAGTCTATTTCGTATCAGTGCAATACACTGCTTGTTAAAATGGATGACTTCCGCTCTTACGTGCACTTAGTGCTGCGTAGGTATTATGAACTATCGTATCTTTTCAAGTTCTATTTAAATTTTAAATATAAGTAATTTTTATTTAGTCAACAGAAATATCTTTGGTAGGGATGTAAGTTAAACTTAATCATCATTGCATAAATTTTTCTTCAACATAGAAATGTAAAGACTAAATTCAACTTACATTCCTACCAAAGATATTTCTGTCGACTAAATAGAACCTACTTATATCCAAATAGATCTTTAAAAGATATACTTTTTCAAATCTGATCGCGCATTTTAGATCGACTTGAAGCGCACAACATCGAGCCCGCGTGCTATTGTGCTATCAACTGCCTGCCTCAATAAGTCACTGTCGCTTCACTCTTACTTTTTTACCGTTCATTTAATCATGGCTAGTCGCGAAAAAATTAGAAACTGGAAGGAGGATTACACTCAGTATGGCTTTACCAAAACAATTATTGATGGCGAATAAAGTATCCATTATTCATAAAGCTTCAATTGGTGATCTGTTTTTCTGCGTTAACCTCACATTTTTTCATACTTCTTCTCAAACCAAGGGGGTGAGAAATCGGCATTGTCCGTCACAGGGTGTGCGAGGGTAAAATGAATCGGGAAGCGCTGATATATATGTACACTCACCTAAAAGATTATTAGGAACACCATACTAATACGGTGTTTGACCCCCTTTCGCCTTCAGAACTGCCTTAATTCTACGTGGCATTGATTCAACAAGGTGCTGAAAGCATTCTTTATAAATGTTGGCCCATATTGATAGGATAGCATCTTGCAGTTGATGGAGATTTGTGGGATGCACATCCAGGGCACGAAGTTCCCGTTCCACCACATCCCAAAGATGCTCTATTGGGTTGAGATCTGGTGACTGTGGGGGCCATTTTAGTACAGTGAACTCATTGTCATGTTCAAGAAACCAATTTGAAATGATTCGAGCTTTGTGACATGGTGCATTATCCTGCTAGAAGTAGCCATCAGAGGATGGGTACATGGTGGTCATGAAGGGATGGACATGGTCAGAAACAATGCTCAGGTAGCCTATGGCATTTAAACGATGCCCAATTGGCACTAAGGGGCCTAAAGTGTGCCAAGAAAACATCCCCCACACAATTACACCACCACCACCAGCCTGCACAGTGGTAACAAGGCATGATGGATCCATGTTCTCATTCTGTTTACGCCAAATTCTGACTCTACCATGTGAATGTCTCAACAGAAATCGAGACTCATCAGACCAGGCAACATTTTTCCAGTCTTCAACTGTCCAATTTTGGTGAGCTTGGGCAAATTGTAGCCACTTTTTCCTATTCGTAGTGGGGATGAGTGGTACCCGGTGGGGTCTTCTGCTGTTGTAGCCCATCCGCCTCAAGGTTGTGCGTGTTGTGGCTTCACAAATGCTTTGCTGCACACCTCGATTGTAACGAGTGGTAATTTCAGTCAAAGTTGCTCTTCTATCAGCTTGAATCAGTCGGCCCATTCTCCTCTGACTTCTAGCATCAACAAGGCATTATCTCCCACAGGACTGCTGCATACTGGATGTTTTTCCCTTTTCACACAATTCTTTGTAAACCCTAGAAATGGTTGTGCATGAAAATCCCAGTAACTGAGCAGATTGTGAAATACTCAGACCGGCCCGTCTGGCACCAACAATCATGCCACGCTCAAAATTGCTTAAATAACCTTTCTTTCCCATTCTGACATTCAGTTTGGAGTTCAGGAGATTGTCTTGACCAGGACCACACCCCTAAATGCATTGAAGCAACTGTCATGTGATTGGTTGATTAGATAATTGCATTAATGAGAAATTGAACAGGTGTTCCTAAAAATCCTATAGGTGAGTGTATATGTGTGTGTATATATATGTGTATATATATATATATATAACTGTATATTGAAATAGTTTTACTGTCAAATAATGCAAAGAGTACGCGACACGTGTTTCGCCCTAATTCTGGGCTCATCAGGCGTACACACTCACTGCACCCACTCTTGGGAATCGAACATTGGATGTCAGAGGTAGAGGCGAACCCTGTTGCGTTGCACCACGGCGTATGGTTCGTTTATTTCACAGTATGTAGATCGGGTATTATATATATATATATATATATATATATATATATATATATATATATATATATATATATATATATATATATATACTAATAAAAGGCAAAGCCCTCACTCACTCACTCATCACTTATTCTCCAACTTCCCGTGTGTGTAGAAGGCTGAAATTTGGCAGGCTTATTCCTTACAGCTTACTTACAAAAGTTAAGCAGGTTTCATTTCAAAATTCTACACGTAACGGTCATAACGGTCGATAACGGTCAACAAAATTCGCCATGTTGAACTTTCTTATTTATGGCCCCATCTTCACGAAATTTGGTAGGCGGCTTCCCTGCGCTAACCGAAACCAATATACGTACTTACTTCGATGGTATGACGCCACTGTCGGCCGCCATATTGAACTTTCCAACGTCACTAATTCTCCAACTTCCCGTGTAGGTAGAAGGCTGATCCCATCTTCACGAAATTTGGTAGTTGGCGTCTGTGCGCTAACGGAAACCGATGTACGTACTTATTTCGTTGGTATGACACCACTGTCGGCCGCCATATTGAACTTTCCACTGTCACTAATTCTCCAACTTCTCGTGTAGGTAGAATCCTGAAATTTAGTAGGCTCATTCCTTACAGCTTACTTACAAAAGTTAAGCAGGTTTCATTTCAAAATTCTACGTGTAATGGTCATAACAGTCAACAACGTCCACCATATTGAACTTTCTTATTTATGGCTCCATCTTCACGAAATTTGGTAGGTGGCTTCCCTGCGCTAACCAAAACCGATGTACGTACTTATTTCAGTAATATGATGCCACTGTCGGCCGCCATATTGAACTTTGCAATGTTATTAATTCTCCAATCTCCCATGTAATAAACTACGAGATTACGGTGGACATTTAGATGTTTTTCTTCCAATGTGTCCCTATTTTTTTTCTTTTCTCCATACCCTAATTCACATTAATATGACACTCAGATGGTGAGGTATAACTCGCCTTTTCACTGCGACTTTGATATCTGACCACTTGTTTTTTTTATTTTGGGCATTATGTGACTTTCTGAACTCAACCTTTGAGTTTCTTCGCCACTATGTATTACTCGAGCGACTTCCTTTAGTTGTTTATACTACTGCTCAAGCCAACAAATAGTAAGTTTTTCCACTTTGTATTTCCTGAAATTTTTTTTCCACGTGCTTTTACCATTGTCTTTTAACCAAACACAGAATGGAAGGTGATATTAATGTTGATTTGCATATTACAATATAAAAAATAATGGGAGGAGTCAAGGTTGGATGGCAGGCACATGCGTTAGTTTTCACGTTGACCAGGATTTCATCATATGTAAATTCGCGCTTTATAAAGTGGATCAGGTTGTGCAATATTAAAACTGTATCGCAAGATTACAGTGAGGTAATTGTAGTTATAAGTACAAACAGTTCAACAAGGAGCACTTAATGCACTGATTGAGTGCATTTAGAGTTCTTGGGATGAAACTCTCTGTACTGCGAGGAAGGGCTCTGAAGCTTTTGCTGTATTAATGCAGTTCAGTAGACATCATTTTTGAGGCAACGTGTGCTTGATGCTGTATACCGATAATTCTCTTTCTGATCAGCTGCTGTATAGCTGTGATTCACACTCAGATATAGTGATATAAATATTAGATAGATAGATAGATAGATAGATAGATAGATAGATAGATAGATAGATAGATAGATAGATAGATAGATAGATAGATAGATAGATACTACGCCAACAATGATAGACGGATTAAAAGGCAGAATTCTACGTGACCATCTTCATCAAGCCTTTCCGTGAGAACCCTAAATCCAAAGAGGATTGTTTCATTTATGTTAGGTAGAATGCCCAGAGGGGACTGGGCGGTCTCATGGTCTGGAATTCCTACAGATTTTATTTTTTCTCCAGCCGTCTGGAGTTTTTTTGTTTTTTCTGTCCCCCCTGGCCATTGAACTTTAATCTTATTCGATGTTAATTAATGTTGATTTATTTTGTTTTATTATTGTGTCTTTTATTTTTCTATTCTTTAATATGTAAAGCACTTTGAGCTACTGTTTGTATGAAAATGTGCTATATAAATAAATGTTGTTGTTGTTGTTTATTAATCCCAAGGGGAAATTCACATTGGTCGATAGTCCTGTTTCCCCGGGTTTTACAATCCACATACTGGGAGAAGGCAGGTAATGTTTTGTCCAGCGTCACATGGTTAAAATCTCCAGAGATTAGTACAAGTGCCTCAGGGTGCTGCGTTTGTAACTTAGCAACTGCGGAATGGATGATGTCACCCACCATCTCTGCGTTCGCTTGAGGGGGGATGTAAACGATAACAACAATCACGTGTCCAAACTCTCTGGGCAAGTAATAGGCACGCAGACTTATGGCCAACAGTTCGATGTCCCTGCAGCAATTGGAGATTTTAACGTTTACATGTCCTGAGTTGCACCACTTTGAATTGACATAGAGAGCGAGTCCTCCTCCTTTCTTCTTTCCGCAGGTACTTGCGTCTCTGTCCGCTCTAACTGTGCTAAACCCGGGTAGCTCCACGTTAGCATCTGGGATGGTAATTGTTAGCCACGTTTCACTAAAACACAGCAAGCTGCATTCTCTGTAGGTTCTGACATTTTTCACCAGCACAGCCAGTTCGTCGATCTTATTTGGTAGTGAGTTCATATTTCCCAGGATCACAGAAGGCACCGACGGTTTATAACGCCATTTTCTCTCAAGTTTTCTCGATTTAATCTTATCTTTTATCTTTGCGCCGGCTCGGCTGCCCCGATATCGTCTTCTTACCTCGTCAGGTAAATAAGGAACCACACCGGCATAAGCATTTCTTCTTAGTGCTTTAAGCTGACTACTTCATTAGGCGATTCTCAGAGTGTAAAAATCCATGTCACATAGTAAAAGTAGTAATAAGTGTCCAGGGAGCGATTCCACATAAAAGAAAGTGGTAGAAGTGATCAGTGAAACAGAGAAAAATAGAGATAAAAAGGTAAAAAGATAAAGTCATATACGGAGCTGCTGGAAAGGCTGCCACTCGGATGCGGCGCCGGAAATGTTTTATCAATGTTTTATTATGAGTGGTGCAGTAAGAGTAATATGGAAAAAGATGACCCGATGTGGCAACTCCTAACAGGAGCAGTTGAAAGAAGAAGAAGAAGGTGCAGTGAGAGTAACAACGCTAAAGCAGTTATGATATTTGGAATAGTTAGACCATTCTAAGGACCATTATATTGTTACAGGTTAATGACAATCAAAAGCATTAAACTAATAAACAATATGCGGTTAATTTTAGTGTATTTATAAAACCGAGTTAGGGATGTGGATCTAAAAAAGAAAGGGTAACCACACAGGAACAGTAGCACTGCTTTGACGCTAGGTGCCGCCAGTCTGCAAAACCGAGCGCAGAACTTGCGTGCGCCAGGGTATGAACTGCCGTGGAAATGTGCGTGACTTTACGCCAAGTTTAGGTTTTACACATCGCGATTTGATTGTGGAAAAGTTCTTACGCAACATTTTTGGGCGTACGCACCGTTTATACATGAGGCCCCTGGTGATTACTGCTGCTGCCTTTCAACCAAGTATTACAAATTTGACTGAGCAGAAGCATAGGCAACTATTTGTTAAAACTTCATTGTACCATTAACTACTCGCAAAGGATGTTGATTGTCTATGGAAACATATTATTAGTTATAGTACTACAATGGAAACACAGTTCACAACTATAATTCGTTCCAAAACTCTGGTCGTAAACCGATTTTGTCGTGAACAGCAGTAATTTCCCCCATAGGATTGTATGTAAATACAATTAATCCGCTCCAGACCGTAAGAACTGTATGTAAATATACTTTATTTAAAGATTTTAAAGCACAAATATAGTTAATTATACCATAGAATGCACAGAGTAATAGTAAACTAAATGTAAAAACATTGAATAACACTGAGAAAACATTGAACAACAGAGAAAACTAACACTGCAAGAGTTTGTGCAATAACGTTAAGAACCGCTCGCTAAAAACGCTTTTTTTTAATGAGTTTTAAGCACAGGGAAAAAAATTAACATTTGAAAAATCCAAGAAAAGTAACATTACAAATCGATCGCTGTAAATAGAAGTGAATTGATGAGGTTAAAATCCAATAGAAAAAAGTCTTCATTAAATACAATGAAGTTTAAACAATGCTCAGATCTGTCTCTTTAAAAACAAGCCTAGTGCATTCTTTAACTGCCATCTTGGCCTTATGCTTCCAGCCATCTCTCTCGTGGTGTGTGTGTGTGTGTGTGTGCGTGTGTGTCTCTGTCTCTCTTTCTCTCTCGTGTGTGTGTGTGTGTATCTTTCTCTCGTGCCGTGTGTGTCTATCTTTCGCTCCCGCGTCTGTGTGTGTTTGTGTGTCTCTTTTGCTCACTGCACAGGGAGAGACTGAACACGTTCAGAAGTCATCAGTGCGCACAAACCAAAAGGCAAACTGGCTTGTTCGTATACCGAGTGAGTGGTCGTGAACAGATGCAAAAGTTTGGTGAACTTTTTGGTCGTAAACCGATTTCTACGTGTTCTGAGACGTTCGTGAACCGAGGTTCCACTGTATATAATGCATGAATATTACTGTGCATGGGAAACAGGAGGGTAACAATTTTTCTTTATTCATAACATTTTGTTATTTATGCTATATCTGTTATATTAGTGGTAATTAGGAAAATAGCTGTGCTGGCTCCCATACTCTACATGAGTATTGTGGTTTGAAATCAGAAATTTTGACATAGAGAGACCTGGTTTAGGTAATTGACAATAGTTGCAAAATAGGCTACAAGACAAAAAACTAATTATTCATGGAATGAGTGACCAACAAAAGAGACTATCTTACACCGTTAGGTGAGGGCATACTCCTTTGGAGCCAAAATCTTCACCTCCTATTTCCCAGTGCAGCATCAATCAATCAAATGCAGAAACTTAATGCCTATCATGAGTGCAAGAGTTTATGCAATAACGTTAAGAACCGCTCGCTAAAAACGCTTTTTTTTAATGAGTTTTAAGCACAGGGAAAAAAATTAACATTTGAAAAATCCAAGAAAAGTAACATTACAAATCGATCGCTGTAAATAGAAGTGAATTGATGAGGTTAAAATCCAATAGAAAAAAGTCTTCATTAAATACAATGAAGTTTAAACAATGCTCAGATCTGTCTCTTTAAAAACAAGCCTAGTGCATTCTTTAACTGCCATCTCGGCCTTATGCTTCCAGCCATCTCTCTCGTGTGTGTGTGTGTGTGTGTGTGTGTGCGTGTGTGTCTCTGTCTCTCTTTCTCTCTCGTGTGTGTGTGTGTGTATCTCTCTCTCGTGCCGTGTGTGTCTATCTTTCGCTCCCGCGTCTGTGTGTGTTTGTGTGTCTCTTTGCTCACTGCACAGGGAGAGACTGAACACGTGCAGAAGTCATCAGTGCGCACAAACCAAAAGGCAAACTGGCTTGTTCGTATACCGAGTGAGTGGTCGTGAACAGATGCAAAAGTTTGGTGAACTTTTTGGTCGTAAACCGATTTCTACGTGTTCTGAGACGTTCGTGAACCGAGGTTCCACTGTATATAATGCATGAATATTACTGTGCATGGGAAACAGGAGGGTAACAATTTTTCTTTATTCATAACATTTTGTTTTTTCTGCTATATCTGTTATATTAGTGGTAATTAGTAAAATAGCTGTGCTGGCTCCCATACTCTACATGAGTATTGTGGTTTGAAATCAGAAATTTTGACATAGAGAGACCTGGTTTAGGTAATTGACTATGGTTGCAAAATAGGCTACAAGACAAATAACTAATTATTCATGGAATGAGTGACCAACAAAAGAGACTATCTTACACCGTTAGGTGAGGGCATACTCCTCTGGAGCCAAAATCTTCACCTCCTATTTCCCAGTGCAGAATCAATCAATCAGATGCAGAAAGTTAATGCCCATCATGAGTGCATGAGTAACCTAATTCCTATTTCTGGTAGCACCCCTGGAAGCCAAATGTTCTAGACTACATTTTCTTAAATTGCTGAAGATTTTTAATCATCACATTGAACAAATAATATAAAATTTGGTTATGTTTGCAATGGTGATTTATTTTATAAATACAAAATGATCTTCTAGAGGGAAAAATGCATCAATAAAATAAAGTATTAATTTACTGTACCTTGCTGAGTTTCTTTTTCTGGATTTCAACCTCAACATCCTTTTCCTAAGAAAACATAATTAAACATTATGCAGTACATGTCTCAAAATAAATTAAGTTTGTTGTAAAAATCATACATTAACAAAATTTCAATTCCTAAATTTGCTATTCCTTTTTGGTAAAACGAGTCAATAAAAGCAATTGCGCAGCATTTTAAAAAATTACAAGCTACAATATTTGTACATTTTAATATATTTAACTTGTCTGGACTGTTAATGACAAAGTAACTTTGAAGTGGTTAGATGGTTATAAAATATACTTTCCGAAGCTGAATAAGTTTAAACCAAAGACACCAGTTTAGAGAAGAACTTCATGCCATCTGTGAAGCATGCTGGTGAAATGTTATTGTTTCAGGTTACTTTGCTGACTCAGGGCCTGGGCATCTTCATGAAGTCAACTGTGAACTCTGCCTCATATCAAAGTATGCTTCAGAAGATTGTGAGGCCATCTATTCGACAGTTGAATTTGAACCGCAAATGCACCCTTCAGTACAATAATGATCTGAAGCACACTAGGAAATCCACTAATGAATAGCTCCAAATAGAAGAAATGGATGGTTATGTACTGGCCTAGTGAAAGCCCTGATTTGAATCCCATTGAAATGTTGTGGGCAGATTTAAAATGGGCACTACCTGCAAGAAAACTTGTGTGGCATGAGGCTGGGGCCAGACCCAGCCGGTATGCCTGGAAGGACCGGGAGGTGGTCGATATGTACCCCGGGCCACGAGGGGGCAACCGCCCTGGATGATGAGGGGACCATGGGGACAGAGCAAGGAGGCTCAAACCCACTTGGGCCAGAGGGCGCCCCGAGCATTGTGGAGCCGGGGAGATTGACACTTCCGCCACACCTGGGAAGGTAGAGGAAAGACCTTCCAGGGATACCTGGAGTGCTTCCGGGTGCTAGTGCGGCACTTCTGCCACTCCAGGAAGTGCCGCCAGAAGGTCATCAGCAAGCACCAGGAGCACATCTGGGTGGATATAAAAGGGGCCGCCTTCCTAAAGTCAGAAGGTGGAGCAAGATGAAGCTCTAGTGACAGGTGGAAGAGAGGCAGCCCAAGGACATTGAAAGGTCCGAGGAAGGGTGTTGTGGTGTTGCGAACAATGTGTGTGTGTGGGATTTGGACTTGTGGGGCCAATTCTATTAAACGTGTGTGTTTTTTAAGAACTACCAGAGTCAGTTTGGTTGTGTCCGGGCTGAAAATCTCACACCTGATAACATCTTGCAACTGAAAGAATTTTGCAGGTGGAGTGGTCAAAAATTTCACTGTCACAAAAACTGTTGGGCAGTAATGCAAAATGCCTACAAAAAGTCATCCCTACTAATGGGGCAATACCAAATTCTGAGATTAAGGGTGTCCTTGCTTTTTTTCCCCAGCAGATCCACTGTAGATCATTATATCTACAGATCCATCCATTCCATGATCCATGATATCCTAACTACAGGGTCACGGGGGTCTACTGGAGACAATCCCAGCCAACACAGGGTGCAACACAGGAAACAAACCCCAGGCTGGGCACCAGCCCACCGCAGGGTGCACACACATCCACATCCAGGAAACCCATGCAGACACATGGAGAACATGCAAACTCCACGCAGGGAGGACCCAGAAGCGAACCAGGTATCCAAACTGCGAGGCAGCCGCGCTACCCACTGCGCCACCATGCCACCACATCTACAGGTATTTCTGTTAAATTAACAACTTAAAAGGCAAATTTTCCTTGTGTTTTATTGAAGTATATTAACTTTATTGGTAGGTACTGTTTGCATGAAGATCTACTGTTTGCATGTTCAAATATGTAAAAAAACTCAAATGATTTTAATGGGGTATGCTTACTTTTTCAAATGATTGTATATAACATTTAGTGCCTTAGGTAGATAAAGCGACTAATTGAAGACCTTACCTGTCTTGTATAGACAATTTTGTAACTGTACAGGACCAGTGATACTTGCATCAGTAGATTATGGGACAGTCAATAACAAGAACAAATATTTTAACATAACAGTGTGTGCATTTATGTATGTACTTGCAAATACTAATTTCTATATTGCATATACTTGTATATATACTGTTATGAAGACACATGGAAGTAAGAATTTCATTGTGGTATGTAGTGAACACATAACAAACTTGAAAACTAACAAAATTAAACACAACTTGGAGCAAAATTTTGTAAATGGTTGGAGCCAATCAACACTATTTATTTTACATGTACTTTATCATCACCCATTGGCTCATCCCCAATGACACCAAACATAAACGACTACCGTTACAAAGTTTCATTATGAAATGTGATATTGCTCTCAGAAAGCTGGTTTACTCTGACAGTGTTATAGCAGAATTATTTTGCGCATTAAGCCGTGTAGAGTGATGCACTGCTAGAAAAGGTGTGGTAGGTACGTTTGCAGATTTGAGTGCCTCACTTTCCTTTTGGCTGGGTATTATCAGTCCTTCTTCGATATTTGTAGCACCTAGAGTAACTCTTGATAATTCACTTGAACTAGATTTAAACCAGTTAGAAAGCATCTAAATGTTTCATCAATTTGTGCATTTACAATATCCCATAGTTGGAGAAATACTTCAAGCTCCAGTTTAGTAATCTTGGTAGCAAAACCTTTCAAGCTTTTGTTTACCTATCTCCTTGCAAACCCTGTTCTTTTAAAAGTGGAAAAAATCAAATTCTCACTTAGAGGATCTGTGCAGAACTTTTTCAGAACCTGCAGGATCTGATCAGTAATATTTTAGAATAAGCTTTTAAAGTACTGAGGATTTCTCCATTTATCATTATTCACTTATTAATTAATCTATTTACTTATTTTTACTAGCTTTAAGTTTTACTCTGCTGGCTTAGCTCTCTTTCTCAGGGGTGGGGGTTGATTTGTTTTCGATCTTATGTTTGTAAAAAATTGATTTATTTGTATGGAATGATGTGTGATTTTAATGAAATCAATAAAATAAAGTAGTTCACAAAATGGATTAGTGGATTTTTTTAAATAAATTGTTTTCCATTAGAATGATCCAATTAAATGTACTAGTCTTAATAACTGAAATAAATACTGAGTAAATTGCTAAAATATTTTAAATAAATCCAGGTCAAACTTTGTTAAAATTACAAGAGTAAAATAAGCTATTGCTTTAATTTTATCCTTTAGCTGTTTTGTATGCAGTCTTTAGCTGCTCAGTTTCTGCTTTGTTGCAGCAGCTTCCCATTTATCCCTGTCGTCACAGAAAAAAGTGCCTTCTAAATTTGAGATTTCTGAGCTTAATTTAACGTTTGGATATTTACATAATCAAAATAGGATAAAGGCAGCCTGAGGGTAAGTGCATCACAGTTTCAGTGTTCTGGGTTCAAATCCTAGACTGAGGACTGTAATAGTGGAATTTGCAAAGTTACCGTAATAACTGTACTTTATATCTAAAGAACAACATACTGAAACTATTTTATTACCAACTATTACATCAGTTTCCACTGACTTACATGGTATAGGGTACAATAAAAAATAACAATAATTAGTTTCAGACTGTGAAGAGGTTTTATGTGTGTGTAAATTGATTTTCTTAATTGCTTTGGAATCACTTTCAGATGGCAAGTTGTATGAAAGGTACATTCGAAATCAAAAGTCACTGAGTGCCTGCTAGACATTTCTCAAAAATGATAAAATGTAAAAACTGTGCGTCTATTACTATCGAAGGACAAAGTGAAGCAGACTTTTGTCACACTACATGGAGGTAGATAAATTATTACCAAGAGGGTTTGACACTTGGTAGAAACATTAAAATAATATTTAAAATGTAGGTAAAGCTTTTTAATTATATTTAATTACCATTTAAATTAAATTTATGCACTTTTTCACAGTGAGTGTCTGAAATGAGGGGTAGGGGTGTAACGTTACCTTTGTGTACTTGTCCCTGCCTGCATCTTTTCTTCGACTTTATGTCACCATGTATATTTATGCCACGTTCTTTTCTTAAGCTGCAATGGAGATGACCTTTACCTCACAGAGGTGTTCGGGCTAAGCAGAGAAAACCCATGGAAAAGTTTCTTGATTTAAGATCAGAAATCAAAACATTTATGAAAAAGGGCAGAAAAATATTTTCAAACATTGCAGATAACAACTGGTTGTTGTATTTCTATTTCCTTGTGTAAATAACACAGGAACTGAATGCATTTAAACTTAAGTTGCAAGGTCCATGTCAGCTGATTACAGTAACATACAGCACTGTGAAAGCATTTATTATCAAAATTAAACTTTGGAGAAGACAACTTTAAGGGAACAACTTTTCTCAATTCCCAGCATGCCTATCCTTGTTACAAAATATTCATAGTCATTGGGTAGAGAAGGGTATACTGCTACCATAGAAGTGGTAGCACTATACCCTTTGATCCAGTGTTGTCAGACTACACAATGTCACTTTTAAACTGTTTGAAGACACTTTCTCTGTCAGTATTTCTAATCAAGTACAAATGGAACTTATTGACTGTCATTGAACAGTCAGCTAAAGCTGGAATTCAGGGGTGCAAAAGGAGACCAAGGCAGGATTAGACAGATTCTTTGAGAAATATTTCGTTCATTTTCAGAGATATCTACCATTCATTCTGTAACAATATTCTATAATGGTGCAAACAATAGCCAAACTATTTCAACAACCCACCAGCATCTGCATGGATTTCAATCAGCCATGCACACAGTCTATTTAATCTTCTCCCATCTGGCAAACGCTTCATAGATTTTCCCGCATAGACCTCAAGGCTCAGAAACAGTTTTATCATAACAGCTATAAACATAAATAAACCAGTCCATCAAGTGCTCCCGGTAGAACTGTTTGTACTTACAGTATAATTACAATTACCTCACTGTAAACTCTACATCTGTAATATTGCACCACCTGAGCCACTTTATGAGACATTTGCACTATGCTCACTATATGTATATGTATATTATACTTATGCTTGCATAGTGTATATTTTCATTGTTTTTATTGTATTATTATTATTTTTTTAGAAAAGAGGTTTATGGAGGATTTGAATATTGAATCTCATTGTACCATAAAATGAAAATGAAGGAATTCACTTCAATTTAGTAAAAGAAAGAGCATATTTACAGATGATGAAGACTGGCTTCTAAGTCGATTTATATTTCCAAGAGCTATCCTATTGGATCTGTGAGGTTTTAGAATACTAGGATGTATACTTTATCATTTTTGATTAAATGCATTAAAGTATGTATATTGCATTTAACAGACAAATTAAGTGCATTTAAATAATGTATACTGTTAATAATTAAACATGTTTGGGCCCGGTGGTGTAGTGGTAGCGAAGATCTAGCACAACCATCTAGTGGTTAATCTTCCCTCACGCTGTACGCACGTTGGGACTGGCGTGATCCTGGATGGATAGATGGAGAGAATAAACAAACATGTATTACCAAGATTTTTCAATTTTCCTTAAAAGTTTTGAAGAATCGTCATTCTAAGCTTCCAGCTGGGTTTACATTTATTATAGAGCTTATATTGTGGTGAATTGTTACATGGAGAACGTAAATGGAAGGACCAGAATTGGTGGTTTACTATGTTTGACAGACAGAGTACTGCTGCAATAATTTATTTTATCCATGGTAACGCAAGCCCCAGGAGGAGGAGGCAGGAATAATCCCTACACAGGGCAGGCAAGAACAATCCCTGGTTGGGGCACCAGCTCATCACTACCACTGCCCCACTTTGCCCTCATGTTAAATACTTGCTTTAATGCATTTTAACATGAAAATGATATCAAGTATACATATTAGAATTTGAAAATGTTCAAAGAGCTGCAATTTAATAAATGCAATGTACTCTGTGTGTTGATCAGTGCCTTTGCCCTCCTGTGTGTGAAAGAGAAAGCCCATTGAAGAAGCACATAGTGATTCACACATATAGCATATGAAGCATTTAACATACTGGTTTAGTTATGATGGGACTTGACAAACATCGATTTTAAGATGAAGTTTACAACATTCTACTTTAATGACAAAATAAACTACGAGATTACGGTGGACATTTAGATGTTTTTTTCCCAATGTGTCCCTATTTTTTTTCTTTTCTCCATACCCTATACACATTAATATGACACTCAGACGGTGAGGTATAACTCACCTTTTCACTGCGACTTTGATATCTGACCACTTGTTTTTTTTATTGTGGGCATTATGTGACTTTCTGAACTCAACCTTTGAGTTTCTTCGCCACTATGTATTACTCGAGTGACTTCCTTTAGTTGTTTATACTACTGTTCAAGCCAACAAATACCGTAGATCCTGGAATACAGGCCGACCCAGTATATTAGCCGAACCCCTTCTCTACCTACTAAATTACATGTATTTGCCGATGACCGGTATTTAAGCCGACCCCCTTCTCCAAGCAAAATTTTCTAAATTTCCTTAGTACTAGGTTGTTGTACCGTGTTAGACATTATGAATGTAGAGAAAAGCCAAGCAAAATGACACCTTTTATTTTAGTTAGCCAATAAAAGGTGTCATTTTGCTTGGCTTTTCTCTAAATTTCCTTAAAAGTGTCTCTTCGGATATATTTATAATGTTTATCGGCGAGAATTTGAGACTGCCGGCATTTTTCATATATAATATAATGTGCATAATTTACCAAAACACCAATAATTTTTCTAATGTACTAACTAAAAAGTTATAAATAGTGCCTAGCCTACTTCGATTAAGCTAGGAGCATGGCGGCGCGCATGGTCGCAGCGGCTCAGGGCTCTCCTTTTCAGTGCACTTTTTTGTTGTTTTTGTACTTTTTTTTTGTCCTTGTTTGTGCACGATCGGTTCGGCGAACATCCGCTACACCATTCAGAACCTTATAGACATCGGTGTCCACAGCCAGACATCTGTTTCGAGTGTTTTTCATCACACGCACAACATCCCAGATAACATAGCGAGACCAGCAGGCTCTCCGTGGATTGTTGTCGGGTCTAGGAGACGACACAGACGGAGGAGGGAAAGAAAGCAGAAGCGGGGCGGCAGATCCGGCGTTATGCTAAAGTTAAAAAACAACCATACAAGCCCTATACAGAACTTTTTCTGCACTGAAGGAGCTGCTTTTAATCTCATTGTAGATGCGTATAGTGACAATAAAAGGCATTCTATTCTAGAAACAATTTCATACTGTGCTCACCATTTAATTTGACATCTTTGGGCTGCAGGAAGGGAGGAGATATTTCCACACAATGTCCATCTTCGCTTCGATTTGATCGCTTTTTTACCTTCTCTTCCTTCCTTAGCAATTATGTGTCTTGCTTGCATGGTCTTAATGAATTATATATATATATAGGTAAATCACTGCAATGACGAAAATTACATCCACAAACACATGTATCTGGGCTCCGACTGACGCTACTAACGCTCTCGGTTGTTTGTTTACAATCGCAAGCGGATACACGTGACCGCATCCGCTTTTAACGCAAGATGTTGGTCGTAAATCAAAATAAAAAATTTCATTTTAAACTTCCCGATAATTTATTATAAATTTTATTAATAAAATCAACAACTAAAACACTTTTTTGAATAAATTCTTTATTTAATTTAAAGTACCGGCATGCAAAGTTACTTCTTCATCTGAAAGATGGCTCTGTGGTTTCGTCATTATTTACTTCCGTATTCATCGGCAAAACCGGCATTACGCTGGAAATCTTGAATCTGAAACGATACTCGTTGTATAAACCGACCCCCAAACTCCAAGCCAAAAATCTAGGACAAAATTCTCGGCTTATATAACGGGATGTACGGTAGTACGTTTTTCCACTTTGCATTTGCTGAAATTTTTTTTTCCACGTCCTTTTACCATTGTCTTTCAACCAAACACAGAATGGAAGGTGATATTAATGTTGATTTGCATATTACAATATAAAAAATAATGGGAGGAGTCAGGGTTGGATAGCAGGCACATGCGTTAATTTTCACGCTGACCGGGATTTCATCACATGTAAATTCGTGCTTTATAAAGTGGCTCAGGTTGTGCAATATTATAACTGTATCGCAAGTTTACAGTGAGTTAATTGTAGTTATAAGTACAAACAGTTCTACAAGGAGCACTTGATGCACTGATTGAGTGCATTTAGAGTTCTTGGGATGAAACTGTCTGTGAACTGCGAGGAAATGCTCTGAAGCGTTTGCTGTATGAATGCAGTTCAGTAGACAGCATTGCTGAGGCAAAGTGTGCTGGATGCTGTATACCGATAATTCTCTTTCTGATCAGCTGCTGTATAGCTGTGATTCACACTCAGATATAGTGATATAAATATTCAGAGTGGTGCAGTGAGAGTAATATGGAAAAAGATGATCCGATGTGGCAACTCCTAACAGGAGCAGTTGAAAGAAGAAGAAGAAGGTGCAGTGAGAGTAACAACGCTACAGCACTTATATTTGATAGATAGATAGACCATTCTGTGGACCACTATATTGCAACAGGTTAATGACAATCAAATACATTAAACTAATAAACAATATGAGGTTAATTTCAGTGTATTTATAAAAGCGCGTCAGGGATGTGGACCTAAAAAAGAAAGGGTAACCACACAGGAACAGTAGCACTGCTTTGACGCTGGGTGCCGCCAGTCTGTAAAAATGAGCGCAGAACTTGTGTACGCCAGGGTATGAGCTACCGTAGAAATGTGCGTGACTTTATGCCAAGTGTAGGTTTTATACATCGCAATTTGATTGTGGAAACTTTCTTACGCAACATTTTTGGGTGTACGCACTGTTTATACATGAGGCCCCTGGTGATTACCGCTGCTGCCTTTCAACCAAGTATTACAAATTTGACTGAGCAGAAGCATAGGCAACTATTTCTTAAAGCTTCATTGTACAATTAACTACTCGCAAAGGATGTTGATTGTCTATGGAAACATATTATTAGTTATAGTACTACAATGGAACCACGGTTCACAACCATAATTCGTTCCAAAACTCTGGTCGTAAACCAATTTGGTCGTGAACAGAAGTAATTTCCCCCATAGGACTGTATGTAAATACAATTAATCCGCTCCAGACCGTACGAACTGTATGTAAATATATTTTATTTAAAGATTTTTAAGCACAAATATAGTTAATTAGACCATAGAATTCACAGCGTAATAGTAAACTAAATGTAAAAACATTGAATAACACTGAGAAATTCTTCAACAACACAGAAAACTAACACTGCAAGAGTTTGCACTATAATGCTACGAACCGCAGGCTAAAAATTCTTTTTTTTAATGAGTTTTAAGCATAGGGGAAAAAAAATAACATTTGAAAAATCCAAAATTTAAAAAACCACCAAGAAAAGTAACATTACGAACTGATCGCTGTAAATAGAAGTGAAGTGGAGGTTAAAATCCAACAGAAAAAAGTCTTCATTAAATACAATGAGGTTTAAACAATGCTCGGATCTGTCTCTTTAAAAACAAGCCTGGTGCATTCTTAAACTGCCATCTCGGACTTTTGCTTCCAGCCATCTCTCTCGTGTGTGTCTTGTGTGTGCGTGCGTGTGTCTGTGTGGTGTGTGCGTGCGCGTGTCTGTGTGTGTGTGTGTCTCTCTCCATGTGTGTCTATCTCGCCGCTCATCTGTGTGTGTGTGTCTCTTGCTCGCTGCACAGGAGAGACTGAACACGTGCAGAAGTCATCGGTGCGCACAAACTGAAAGGGAAACTGGCTTGTTCCTATACCGAGTGTGTGGTCGTGAACAGATGCAAATGTTTGGTGAACTTTTTGGTCGTAAACCGATTTGCACGTGTTCTGAGACGTTTGTGAACCGAGGTTCCACTGTATATAATGCATGAATATTACTTTGCATGGGAAACAGGAGGGTAACAATTTTTCTTTATTCATAACATTTTGTTATTTATGCTATATCTGTTATATTAGTGGTAATTAGTAAAATAGCTGTGCTGGCTCCCATACTCTACATGAGTATTGTGGTTTGAAATCAGAAATTTTGACATAGAGAGACCTGGTTTAGGTAATTGACAATAGTTGCAAAATAGGCTACAAGACAAAAAACTAATTATTCATGGAATGAGTGACCAACAAAAGAGACTATCTTACACCGTTAGGTGAGGGCATACTCCTCTGGAGCCAAAATCTTCACCTCCTATTTCCCAGTGCAGGATCAATCAATCAAATGCAGAAACTTAATGCCTATCATGAGTGCATGAGTATCCTAATTCTTATTTCTGGTAGTACCCCTGGAAGCCAAATGTTCTAGACTACATTTTCTTAAATTGCTGAAGATTTTAAATCATTACATTGAACAAATAATAAAAAATTTGGTTATGTTTGCAATGGTGATTTATTTTATAAATACAAAATGGTCTTCTAGAGGGGAAAAATGCATAAATAAAATAAAGTATTAATTTACTGTACCTTGCTGAGATTCTTTTTCTGGATTTCAACCTCAACATCCTTTTCCTAAGAAAACATAATTAAACATTATGCAGTACATGTCTCAAAACAAATTAATTTTGTTGTAAAAATCAGACATTAACAAAATTTCAATACTTAAATTTGCTATTCCTTTTTGGTAAAACGAGTCAATAAAAGCAATTGCGCAGCATTTTAAAAAATTACAAGCTACAAGTACAGTTTAATATATTTAACTTGTCTGGACTGTTAATGACAAAGTAACTTTGAAGTGGTTAGATGGTTATAAAATATACTTTCTGAAGCTGAAAAAGTATAAACCAAAGACACCAGTTTAGGAGAAGAACCTCATGCCATCTGTGAAGCATGCTGGTGAAATGTTATTGTTTCAGGTTACTTTGTTGACTCAGGGCCTTGGCATCTTCATGAAGTCAACTGTGAACTCTGCCTCATATCAAAGTATGCTTCAGAAGATTGTGAGGCAATCTATTCGACAGTTGAATTTGAACCACAAATGCACCCTTCAGTACAATAATGATCTGAAGCACACTAGGAAATCCACTAATGAATAGCTCCAAATAGAAGAAATGGATGGTTATGTACTGGCCTAGTGAAAGCCCTGATTTAAATCCCATTGAAATGTTGTGGGCGGATTTAAAATGGGCACTACCTGCAAGAAAACTTGTGTGGCATGAGGCTGGGGGCCAGACCCAGCCGGTACGCCTGGAAGGACCGGGAGGTGGTCGATATGTACCCCGGGCCACGAGGGGGCAACCGCCCTGGATGATGAGGGGACCATGGGGACAGAGCAAGGAGGCTCAAACCCACTGGGACCAGAGGGTGCCCCGAGCATTGTGGAGCCGGGGAGATTGACACTTCCGCCACACCTGGGAAGGTAGAGGAAAGACCTTCCAGGGATACCTGGAGTGCTTCCGGGTGCTAGTGCGGCACTTCCGCCACTCCAGGAAGTGCCGCCAGAAGGTCATCAGCAAGCACCAGCAGCACATCTGGGTGGATATAAAAGGGGCCGCCTTCCTAAAGTCAGAAGGTGGAGCAAGATGAAGCTCTAGTGACAGGTGGAGAAGAGGCAGCCCACGGACATTGAAAGGTCCGAGGAAGGGTGTTGTGGTGTTGCGAACAATGTGCGTGTGTGGGATTTGGACTTGTGGGGCCAATTCTATTAAACGTGTGTGTTTTTTAAGAACTGCCAGTGTCCGTTTGGTTGTGTCCGGGCTGAAAATCTCACACCTGATAACATCTTGCAACTGAAAGAATTTTGCAGGTGGAGTGGTCAAAAATTTCACTGAGTCGATGTCACAAAAACTGTTAGGCAGTAATGCAAAATGCCTACAAAAAGTCATTCCTACTTATGGGGCAATACCAAATTCTGAGATTAAGGGTGTCCTTGATTTTTTCCCCAGCAGATCCACTGTAGATCATTATATCTACAGATAAATCCATTCCATGATCCAACCCGCTATATCCTAATTACAGGGTCACGGGGGTCTACTGGAGCCAATCCCAGCCAACACAGGGTGCAACACAGGAAACAAACCCCAGGCTGGGAGCCAGCCCACCACAGGGTGTACACACACCCACTAAGCACAATTTAGGATCACCAATGCACCTAACCTGCATTTCTTTGGACTGTGGGAGGAAACTCACGCAGACACATGGAGAACATGCAAACTCCACGCAGGGAGGACCCAGAAGCGAACCTAGGTCTCCAAACTGCGAGGAAGCAGCGATACCCACTGCGCCACCGTGCCTCCACATCGACAGGTATTTCTGTTAAATTAACAACTTAAAAGGCAAATTTTCCTTGTGTTTTATTGAAGTATATCAACTTTATCAGTAGGTACTGTTTACATAAAAATCTACTGTTTGCATGTTCAAATATGTTTTCATGGGGTATACTTACTTTTTCAAATGATTGTATATAACATTTAGTGCCTTAGGTAGATAAAGCGACTAATTGAAGACCTTACCTGTTTGTATAGACAATTTTGTAACTGTACAGGACCAGTGATACTTGCATCAGTAGATTATGGGACAGTCAATAACAAGAAAAAATATTTTAACATAACAGTGTGTGCATTTATGTATGTACTTGCAAATACTAATTTCTGTATTGCATATACTTGTATATATACTGTTATGAAGACACATGGAAGTAAGAATTTCATTGTGGTATGTAGTGAACACATAACAAACTTGAAAACTAACAACATTAAACACAACTTGGAGCAAAATTTTGTAAATGGTTGGAGCCAATTAACAATATTTATTTTACATATACTTTACCATCACCCATTGGCTCATCCCCAACTGACACCGAACAAACGACTACCGTTAGAAAGTTTCATTATAAAATGTGATATTGCTCTCAGAAAGCTGGTGTACTCTGACAGTGTTATAGCAGAATTATTTTGCGCATTAAGCCGTGTAGAGTGATGCACTGCTAGAAAAGGTGTGGTAGGTACGATTGCAGATTTGAGTGCCTCACTTTCCTTTTGGCTGGGTATTATCAGTCCTTCTTCGATATTTGTAGCACTTAGAGTAACTCTTGATAATTCACTTGAACTAGATTTAAACCAGTTAGAAAGCATCTAAATGTTTCATCAATTTGTGCATTTACAATATCCCATAGTTGGAGAAATACTTCAAGCTCCAGTTTAGTAATCTTGGTAGCAAAACCTTTGAAGCTTTTGTTTACCTATCTCCTTGCAAACCCTATTCTTTTAAAAGTGGAAAAACTCAAATTCTCACTTAGAGGATCTGTGCAGAACTTTTTCAGAACCTGGCAGGATCTGATCAGTAATATATTAGAATAAGCTTTTAAAGTACTGAGGGTTTCTCCATTTATAATTATCCATCTATCCATTCATTCATTTTCCAACCCGCTGAATCCGTACACAGGGGTCTGCTGGCGCCAATCCCAGCCAACACAGGGCACAAGGCAGGAACCAATCCCAGGCAGGGTGCCAACCCACTGCAGGACACACACAAACACCAAGCACAATTTAGAATCGCCAATCCACCTAACCTGCATGACTTTGGACTGTGGGAGGAAACCGGAGCACCCGGAGGAAACCCACGCAGACACGGGGAGAACATGCAAACTCCACGCAGGGAGGACCCGGGAAGCAAACCCAGGTCTCCTAACTGCGAGGCAGCAGCGCTACCACTGCGCCACCGTGCCGCCATTTATAATTATTCACTTATTAATTAATCTATTTACTTATTTTTACTATCTTAAGTTTTACTCTGCTGGCTTAGCTCTCTTTCTCAGGGGTGGGGGTTAATTTGTTTTCGATCTTATGTTTTGAAAAAATTATTTATTTGACGTGTGATTTTAATGAAATCAATAAAATAAAGTAGTATGCTGTAAGAATTATGTTTTTGGACTTCTCTAGCGCCTTCAACACCATCCAACCTCTGCTCCTTAGAGACAAGCTGACTGAGATGGGAGTAGATTCACACCTGGTGGCATGGATTGTGGACTATCTTGCAGACAGACCTCAATATGTGCGACTTGGGAACTGCAGGTCTGACATTGTGTTCAGCAATACAGGGGCGCCACAGAGGACTGTACTTTCTCCAGTCCGGTTCAATCTATATACATCAGACTTCCAATATGACTCGGAGTCCTGTCACGTGCAAAAGTTCGCTGATGACACTGCTATTGTGGGCGGCATCAGGAGTGGGCAGGAGGAGGAGTACAGGAAGCTGATCAAAGACTTTGTTAAATGGTGCGACTCAAACCACTTACATCTTAACACCAGCAAAACCAAGGAACTGGTGGTGGATTTTAGGAGGCCCAGGCCCCTCATGGACCCTGTGATCATCAGAGGTGACTGTGTGCAGAGGGTGCAGACCTATAAATATCTGGGAGTGCAGCTGGATGACAAATTGGACTGGACTGCCAATACTGATGCTCTATGTAAGAAAGGTCAGAGTAGACTATACTTTCTGAGAAGGTTGGCATCCTTCAACATCTGCAGTAAGATGCTGCAGATGTTCTACCAGACGGTTGTGGCGAGTGCCCTATTCTACGCAGTGGTGTTCTGGGGTGGCAGCATAAAGATGAAAGAAGCCTCACGCCTGAACAAACTTGTTAAGAAGGCAGGCTCTATTGTAGGAGTAAAGTTGGACAGTTTAACATCTGTGGCAAAGCGACGGTCATTAAGCAAACTCCTGTCAATCATGAATAATCCACTGCATCCACTGAACAGTGTCATTTCCAAGCAAAGGAGTAGCTTCAGTGACAGACTTTTGTCACTGTCTTGCTCCACTGACAGACTGAGGAGATCGTTCCTCCCCCACACTATGCGACTCTTCAATTCCACCCGGGGAGTAAATGCTAACTTTTTTTTTTTTCATTTTTATTACTATTTAATTTAATATTGTTTCTTTGTATCAGTATACTGCTGTTGGATTATGTCAATTTCCCCTTGGGATTAATAAAGTATCTATCTATCTAGTTCACAAAATGGATTAGTGGATTTTTTTAAATAAATTGTTTTCCGTTAGAATGATCCAATTAAATGTACTAGTCTTAATAACAGAAATAAATACTGAGTAAACTGCAAAATATTTTAAATAAATTCAGGTCAAACTTTGTTAAAATTACAAGAGTAAAATAAGCTATTGCTTTAATTTTATCCTTTAGCTGTTTTGTATGCAGTCTTTAGCTGCTCAGTTTCTACTTTGTTGCAGCAGCTTCCCATTTGTCCCTGTCTTCACAAAAAAAGTGCCTTCTAAATTTGAGATTTCTGAGCTTAATTTAACCTTTGGATATTTACATAAACAAAATACTATAAAGTCAGCCTGAGGGTTAGTGCATCACAGTTTCAGTGTTCTGGGTTCAAATCCTACACTGAGGACTGTAATAGTGAAATTTGGAAAGTCACCTTAATAACTGTACTTTATATCTAAAGAACAACATATTGTAACTATGTTATTACCAACTATTACATCAGTTTCCACTGACTTACATGGTATACGGTATAATAAAAAATAACAATACTTAGTTTCAGACTGTGAATAGGTTTTATGTGTGTGTAAATTGATTTTCTTTATTGCTTTGGAATCACTGTCAGATGGCAAGTTGTATGAAAGGTACATTCGAAATCAAAAGTCATTGAGTGCCTGCTAGACATTTCTCAAAAATGATAAAAAGGAAAAACTGTGCGTCTATTACTATCGAAGGACAAAGTGAAGCAGACTTTTGTCACACTACATGGAGGTAGATAAATTATTACCAAGAGGGTTTGACACTTGGTAGAAACATTAAAATAATATTTAAAATGTAGGGAAAACTTTTTTATTATATTTAAATGCCATTTAAATTAAATTTATGCACTTTTTCACAGTGAGTGTCTGAAATGAGGGGTGGGGGTGTAACATTACCTTTGTGTACTTGTCCCTGCCTGCATCTTTTCTTTGACTTTATGTCACCATGTATATTTATGCCACGCTCTTTTCTTGAGCTACAATGGTGATGACCTTTACCTCACAGAGGTGTTCTGTCTAAGCAGAGAAAACCCATGGAAAAGTTTCTTGATATAAGATCAGAAATCAAAACATTTATAAAAAAGGGCAGTAAAATATTTTCAAAAATTGCAGGTAACAACTGGTTGTTGTATTTCTATATCCTTGTGTAAATAACACAGGAACTGAATGCATTTAATCTTAAGTTGCAAGCTCCATGTCAGCTGATTACAATAACATACAGCACTGTGAAAGCATTTATTATCAAAATTAAACTTTGCAGAAGACAACTTTAAGGGAAAAACTTTTCTCAATTCCCAGCATGCCTATCCTTGTTACAAAATATTCATAGTCACTAGGTAGAGAAGGGTATACTGCTACCATAGAAGTGGTAGCATTATACCCTTTGATCCACTGTTGTCAGACTACATTTAAACTGTTTGAAGACACTTTCTCTGTCAGTGTTTCTAATCACGTACAAATGGAACTTATTGACTGTCATTGAACAGTCAGCTAAAGCTGTAATTCAGGGGTGCAAAAAGAGACCAAGGCAGGATTAGACAGATTCTTTGAGAAATATTTCGTTAATTTTCAGAGATATCTACTCTTCATTCTGTAACAATACTCTATAATGGTGCACACAATGGCCAAACAATTTCAACTACTGTAGCTGCTTTAACGTTGTTACTCTCAGTGCACCACTCAAGAGTATGTTAACCCACTGTATCTGTTTGTTGAATCACAGCCATATAGCAGCTGATCGGAAAGCCCAGGAGGACATTTATACAACACCCTGTAGCCTTAGGAAACCAACCAGCATCTGCATGGATTTCAATCAGCCATGCACACAGTCTATTTAATTTTCTCCCATCTGGCAAACGCTTCATACATTTTCCCGCATAGACCTCAAGGCTCAGAAACAGTTTCATCATAACAGCTATAAACATAAATAAACCAGTCCATCAAGTGCTCCCGGTAGAACTGTTTGTACTTACAATAAATTTACAATTACCTCAATGTAACCTCTACATCTGTAATATTGCACCACCTGAGCCACTTTATGAGACATTTGCACTATGCTCACTATATGTATATGTATATTATACTTATGCTTGCATAGTGTATATTTTCATTGTTTTTATTGTATTATTATTATTTTTTTCGAAAAGAAGTTTATGGAGGATTTGTATATTGAATCTCATTGTACCATAAAATGAAAATGAAGGAATTCACTTCAATTTAGTAAAAGAAGAGCATATTTACAGATGATGAAAACTGGCTTCTAAGTCGATTTATATTTCCAAGAGCTATCCTTTTGGATCTGTGAGGTTTTAGAATACTAGGATGTATACTTTATCATTTTTGATGAAATGCATTAAAGTATGTATATTGCATTTAACAGACAAATTAAGTGCATTTAAATAATGTATACTGTTAATAATTAAACATGTTTGGGCCCGGTGGAGTAGTGGTAGCGAAGATCTAGCACCCCATCTAGTGGTTAATCTTCCCTCACGCTGTACGCACGTTGGGACTGGCGTGATCCTGGATGGATAGATGGAGAGAATAAACAAACATGTATTACCAAGATTTTTCAATGTTCCTTAACAGTTTTGAAGAATCGTCATTCTAAGCTTCCAGCTGGGTTTACATTTATTACAGAGCTTATATTGTGGTGAATTGTTACATGGAGAACGTAAATGGAAGGACCAGAATTGGTGGTTTAATATGTTTGACAGACAGAGTACTGCTGCAATAATTTATTTCATCCATTGTAACGCAAGCCCTAGGAGGAGGAGGCAGGAATAATCCCTGGACAGGGCAGGCAAGAACAATCCCTGGATGGGGCACTAGCTCATCACTACCACTGCCCCACTTTGCCCTCATGTTAAATACTTGCTTTAATGCATTTTAACATGAAAATGATATCAAGTATACATATTAGAATTTGAAAATGTTCAAAGAGCTGCAATATAATAAATGTAATGTATTCTGTGCGGCGATCAGTGCCTTTGCCCTCCTGTGTGTGAAAGAGAAAGCCCATTTAAGAAGCACATAGCGATTCATACATATAGCATATGAAGCATGTAACGTACTGGTTTAGTTATGATGGGACTTGACAAACATCGATTTTAAGATGAAGTTTACAAAATTCTACTTTAATGACAAAATAAACTACGAGATTACGGTGAACATTGAGATGTTTTTCTTCCAATGTGTCCCTATTTTTTTTTCTTTTCTCCATACCCTAATACACATTAATATGACACTCAGACGGTGAGGTATAACTCGCCTTTTCACTGCGACTTTGATATCTGACCACTTGTTTTTTTTATTTTGGGCATTATGTGACTTTCTGAACTCAACCTTTGAGTTTCGTCGCCACTATGTATTACTCGAGCGACTTCCTTTAGTTGTTTATACTACTGCTCAAGCCAACAAATAGTACGTTTTTCCACTTTGCATTTGCTGAAATTGTTTTTCCACGTGCTTTTACCATTGTCTTTCAACCAAACACAGAATGGAAGGTGATATTAATGTTGATTTGCATATTACAATATAAAAAATAATAGGAGGAGTCAGGGTTGGATGGCAGGCACATGCGTTAATTTTCACGCTGACCGGGATTTCATCACATGTAAATTCGTGCTTTATAAAGTGGCTCAGGTTGTGCAATATTATAACTGTATCGCAAGTTTACAGTGAGGTAATTGTAGTTATAAGTACAAACAGTTCTACAAGGAGCACTTGATGCACTGATTGAGTGCATTTAGAGTTCTTGGGATGAAACTGTCTCTGAACTGCGAGGAAATGCTCTGAAGCGATTGCTGTATGAATGCAGTTCAGTAGACAGCATTGCTGAGGCAACGTGTGCTTGATGCTGTATACTGATAATTCTCTTTCTGATCGGCTGCTGTATAGCTGTGATTCACACTCAGAAATAGTGATATAAATATTCTGAGTGGTGCAGTGAGAGTAATATGGAAAAAGATGATCCGATGTGGCAACTCCTAACAGGAGCAGTTGAAAGAAGAAGAAGAAGGTGCAGTGAGAGTAACAACGCTAAAGCAGTTATGATATTTGAAAGATAGATAGACCATTCTGTGGACCATTATATTGCAACAGGTTAATGACAATCAAATGCATTAAACTAATAAATAATATGCGTTTAATTTCAGTGTATTTATAAAAGCGTGTCAGGGATGTGGATCTCAAAAAGAAAGGGTAACCCCACAGGAACAGTAGCACTGCTTTGACGCTGGGTGCCGCCAGTCTGCAAAACAGAGCGCAGAACTTGAGTACGCCAGGGTATGAGCTACCGTGGAAATATGCGTCACTTTACGCCAAGTGTAGGTTTTATACATCGCGATTTGATTGTGGAAATGTTCTTACACAACATTTTTGGGCATACGCACTGTTTATACATGAGGCCCCTGGTGATTACTGCTGCTGCCTTTCAACCAAGTATTACAAATTTGACTGAGCAGAACCATAGGCAACTATTTGTTAAAGCTTCATTGTACAATCAATTAACTACTCGCAAAGGATGTTGATTGTCTATGGAAACATATTATTAGTTATAGTACTACAATGGAACCACGGTTCACATCCATAATCCGTTCCAAAACTCTGGTCGTAAACCGATTTGGTCGTGAACAGAAGTAATTTCCCCCATAGGATTGTATGTAAATACGATTAATCCGCTTCAGACTGTACGAACTGTATGTAAATATATTTCATTTAAAGATTTTTAAGCACAAATATAGTTAATTAGACCATAGAACGCACAGTGTAGTAGTAAACTAAATGTAAAAACATTGAATAACACTGAGAAAACCTTGAACAACACAGAAAACTAACACTGCAAGAGTTTGAGCTATAACGCTACGAACCGCTCGCTAAAAACGCTTTTTTTCAATGAGTTTTAAGCACAGGGGAAAAAAATTAACATTTGAAAAATCCGTAATTTAATAAACCACCAAGAAAAGTAACATTACGAACCGATCGCTGTAAATAGAAGTGAACTGGTGGTTAAAATCCAATAGAAAAAAGTCTTCATTAAATACAACGAGGTTTAAACAATGCTCGGATCTGTCTCTTTAAAAACAAGCCTGGTGCATTCTTTAACTGCCATCTCGGCCTTATGCTTCCAGCCATCTCTCTTGTGTGTGTGTGTGTGTGTGTGCGTGCGCGTGTCTATGTGTGTGTGTGTGTCTCTCTCGCGTCGGTGTCTGTGTGTGTGTGTCTCTCTGGCGCCGTGTGTGTCTATCTTTCGCTCGCGCGTCTGTGTGTGTGTGTCTCTTGCTCGCTGCACAGGGAGAGACTGAACACGTGCAGAAGTCATCGGTGCGCACAAACCGAAAGAGAAACTGGCTTGTTCGTATACCGAGTGTGTGGTCGTGAACAGATGCAAAAGTTTGGTGAACTTTTTGGTCGTAAACCGATTTGTACGTGTTCTGAGACGTTCGTGAACCGAGGTTCCACTGTATATAATGCATGAATATTACTTTGAATGGGAAACAGGAGGGTAACAATTTTTCTTTATTCATAACATTTTGTTGTTTATGCTATATCTGTTATATTAGTGGTAATTAGTAAAATAGCTGTGCTGGCTCCCATACTCTACATGAGTATTGTGGTTTGAAATCAGAAATTTTGACATAGAGAGACCTGGTTTAGGTAATTGACTATGGTTGCAAAATAGGCTACAAGACAAACAACTAATTATTCATGGAATGAGTAACCAACAAAAGAGACTATCTTACACCGTTAGGTGAGGGCATACTCCTCTGGAGCCAAAATCTTCACCTCCTATTTCCCAGTGCAGAATCAATCAATTAAATGCAGAAAGTTAATGCCTATCATAAGTGCATGGGCATCCTAATTCCTATTTCTGGTAGTACCCCTGGAAGCCAGATGTTCTAGACTACATTTTCTTAAATTGCTGAAGATTTTTAATCATTACATTGAACAAATAATATAAAATTTGGTTATGCTTGCAATGGTGATTTATTTAATAAATACAAAATGATCTTCTAGAGGGGAAAAATGCATCAATAAAATAAAGTATTAATTTACTGTACCTTGCTGAGGTTCTTTTTCTGGATTTCAACCTCAACATCCTTTTCCTAAGAAAACATAATTAAACATTATGCAGTACATGTCTCAAAATAAATTAAGTTTGTTGTAAAAATCATACATTAACAAAATTTCAATTCCTAAATTTGCTATTCCTTTTTGGTAAAACGACGTGATCAAGAACTGTCACTTACCTGAGTGGTTTTCCCATTGCCCGAATGGCACCTACCTTTTCCATTCTCTTTACCTTTACACGATATCCTCCGGGCTCACTCTTCATATCCGGAGGAACATATTGTCTGTATTGTAGACCAGCGGGACCAGGTTGGGGTGTGGACTGATGACGGTACAGGAGATAATTACAGGAGCACTATAAAGAGTGAAATGCTAACCAACTCACTATACCATGTGAGTTGATAGCTGCCGCTGAACTATTCGATTATACGCTTTGAAATTATGCAAAATGGCCAAATATTTACACCTTTCAACAACCGCCAATCGTCTTAAACATCTTAGATTGACGGTGGCGATTTCAGTAGTGGACACTTTGACATGAATGTTTAAACTCTCAAAAGCCGGATGTGAAGTTATCGGTAAACCAGTTGTATGCTTACAATGCTGACAGATGCGAATGTCTCTCTTCAACACAACAAGTCCTCTACTAGCGTGAAAAATTAAAACAAACCATAGGCTCAAACCGATTATGACAGCCTTAATCCAAGCTGTGAGATTTGAAACAAGATTAATGTTCACATAGCCAGCATGCATTGCATGCTCAAGAGTAAAAGCTCAAGCGCACAGCTTGAGTCATGTGTGTGTGTGTGGAGGAGCCGAACTCACAATGTGGTATACAAAGAGAGATCCTTAACAATAATTATTGGTACTATTTTCCCCTCAGTTTAAAAAGGTTTAATTTTATTTGTAATAAAATTTAGGAAGCCAGTACTTCCATACATTTCTCCCGGCCCCTTGAGGGCAGTTGCCATTAGTATATCCATATATATATACTCGCACATATATATATATATACGCAATGTATATATATATATATACACCTTTAAGTCTTGGCTTGGCTGTTGCTGAGGGTGCCAGGAATCCATCGAGGAAGAAGATGAAATCCATTGTTGTGCGATCTTAATCTATCTATCCCGATTCTAAATAATTAAATGGGCAGTCTATTTATTATCAATGCAATACACTGCTTGTTATTAAAATGGATGACTTCCGCTCTTACGTGCGCATTTTCAACGTGAGTATTCCTGAACTAATATCTTTCAGAAGATTCTATTTAAATTTTAAAGTAATTTCTTTAGTCAACAGAAATATACTGTGGTAGGGATGTGAGAAGTTAAACTTAATCTGACTGTCAAACACATAAATTTTTTCTTCAATATAGAAATGTAAAAGACTAAATTCAACTTACATTTCTAAAAGATATTCTTCGACTTCAAACTAGAACCTACTTCCTCAAATAGATCTCTTTAAAAGATATACTTTTCCAAATCGATCATGCCCAGGTGACTTGGGCTTTGACATCAGAACCCGTGCTATTGTGCTATCAACTGCCTGCCTCAGTAAGTCATAGCCGCTACACTCTTACTTTTTGATTCATTTAATCACAGCTGGTCATGAAAAATTAAAACGGAAGGATTACACTCAGTATATTTCTGACAATTAATGATGGCGGGATGAGTATCCATTGATGTAAAGAAAACTGGTGGTGATCTGTTTTCTTCGTTAACCTCACATTTTTCATACCTCTCAAACCAGGGGTGAGGAAATGGCATTGTCCATCTGGGAGATTGTCTGCAGTGGGCGATCAGGCTGAGTATGCCATGGCACTCACCTAAAGATTGTGGAACATACTAATACAGTGTTGACCCCTTTTCGCCTTCGAGAACTGCCTTAATTCTCGGCATTGATTCCAACAAAGGTGCAAAGCATTCTTTATAAATGTTGTTGGCCCATATTAGGATAGCATCTTGCAGTTGATGGGAATTTATTATTTAGGATACACATCAGGAGCCGCAGTTCCCGTTCCACCACATCAAAGATGCTCCCATGGGGTTCGAATCACAATGAGCTGGCTGGGGTATTTTAATTTTGGTAAAACTCATTGTCATGTTCCAGCTAATTTGGAAATGATTAGGGCTTTGTGACATGGTGCATTATCCTGCTAGAGTAGCCATCAGAGGGATGGGTACATGATTAGCAGGAGGATGTTGTGGTCAGAAACAAATGCTCAGGTAGCCTGTGGCATTCTTGATGCCGGAGTGCTTTTCAGGGGCCTAAGTGTACAAGAAAACATCACACACAATTGCACTACCACCACCAGCTGCTGCAGTGAAGTAACATGATGGATCCATGTTCTCCATTCTGTTCGCGCCAAATTCTGACTCTACAAAGCCTTAGTATCTCAGCAAATCGACTCATCGGAACCAGGCAGCAACATTTTCCAGTCCTTCAACATCCAATTTTGGTGAGCTTGGAATATAAAACACTTACCTATTCGTAGTCAGGGATGGGCTGGTACCGGTGGGTCTTCTGCCTGTTGTAGCCCATCCACTTACCTCTAAAGGTTGTGGTGTTGTGGCTTCACAAATGCTTTGCTACACACCTCACGATTTGTAACGGTGGTAATTTCAGTCAAAGTTGCTCTTCATATCAGCTTGAATCAGTCGTGGCCTCCTCGACTTCTAGCATCACTAAGACATTCTCTCCCACAGGACTGCTGCATGCGGATGTTTTCCCTTTCACACAATTCTTTTATTGAAACCCTAAAGTAGTTGTGCATGTGAAAATCCCATAACTGAGCCGGGTGTGAAATACTCGAACCCCGGCCGTGCTTTCAACAGTCATGCCACGCTCAAAATTGCTTAATAACCTTTTACTTTCCATTCAGCCATTCAGTTTAGGGTTCAGAGATTGTCTTGACAGGACCCACTAAATGCATTGAGGCTTAACTGTCATGTGATTGGTTGATTAGATAATTGCGTGTGGAAATTGAACAGTGTTCTAAAAATCCTATGGTGAAGTGACAATATTAAACATATATGTGTATATATATATATATATATATGTATATTGAAATAGTTTTTACTGTCAAATGAAGAAAGTACGAGAATGCAGCGACAACGTGTTTGCCCTAATTCTGGGCTCATCAGTACACTCACTGCACCCTCTTCAGGAATCGAACATTGGATGTCAGAGGTGAGGGGCGAGACCTGTTGCGCGTTGCACCCGCAGTATGGTTCATTTATTTCACAGTATGGTATTATATATATATATATATATATATATATATATATATATATATATATATATATATATATATATATATATATATACTAATAAAAAGCAAAAACCCCACTCACTCACTCATCCCTTGTTCTCAACTTCCGTGTGTGTAGAGGCTGAAATTTGGCAGGCTTATTCACTTACAGCTTACTTACAAAGTTACGCTTGGGTTCATTTCAAAAATTCTACATTAACGGTCATAGCAGGTCGATAACGGTCAACAAAATTCGCCATGTTGAACTTTCTTATTTATTTTATCTTCACGAAATTTGGTGGCTTCCTGCGCTATGCCAGAGCAATATCATTTTACTTGATGGTATAACGGCGCCCACTGTCGGCCCGCCATTGAACTTTTCAGCGTCACTAATTCTCAACTTCCGGTATGGTGAAGGCTGATCCCATCTTCACGGGGTGGTAGTTGGGCGTCTGTGCGCTTCACTTGAGCAGATGTCACGATACTTGTTTTACGTTGGTATGACATAAACTGTCGGCACGCCATATTGAACTTTCCGCATCACCTAATTATCAGCATATAGGCCAGGTGAAGTCACAAATTTAGTGAGCTCGTTACTTACAGCTTACGCATGAAGTTAAGCAGGTTTCATTTCAAAATTCTGTAATGGTCGCAGTCAATAGCACGTCCACCATATTGAACTTTCTTATTTATGGCTCCATCTTCCCCGAAATTGGTAGGTGGCACCTGCGCTAACCAAAACCGATATGCGTGCTGGCTGGTAATATGATGCCACTACCGGTACCATATTGAACTTTACCAATGTTACTGTTCTCAATCTCCATGTAATAAACTACGAGATCTGGGTGGACATTTAGATATTTTTTTATTGATATGTCCCTAAGCTTCTTTTCTCATACCCTAATTCCATTAATATGGCCACTCAGATGTGACAGGTATAACTACTTCCTTTTCACTGCGACTTTGATATCTGACCGCCTTTTTTTATTTTGAGCATTATGTGACTTTCTAGACTCAACCTTTGGATTTCTCCATACTATTACTCGGCGACTTCCTTTGGTTGTTTATACTACTCCATATGTTTGTATTCTAAATTTTTCCCACGTGCTTTTCATTGTCTTTTAACCAACCTTACAGAATGGAGGGTGATATTAATGTTGGATTTGCATATTACAATATAAAAATATTAGGAGGTCAAGTTTGATGGCAGGCATGCGCGTTAGTTTTCAGATTGACAGGATTTCATCATATGTAAATTTGTGGCTTTATAAAAGTGGATCAGGTTGTACAATATTAAACTATATACATAAGATTTACGGTGAAGATGGTAGTTATAAGGCACAGGCAGACAGCAAGGGGCACTTAGTACTGATTGAGTGCATTTGGGTTCTGGGATGGAAACTCTCTGTACTCAGGGAAGGGCTCTGAAGCTTTGTATTAATGCAGTTCAGTAGACAGCATCTTTCCAGGGGTAGCATTGGTAGCAATTTATGCGATAATTCTCTTTCTGATCCAGCTGCTGTATGGCTGGCAGTTCACACTCAGATATAGTGATATAAATATTATAGATAGATAGATATAGATAGATACAGATGAAGATGAATGAATTAGATAGATAGATAGATAGATAGATAAGACATAGATAGATAGATAGATGAATCTTTTCATCAACAATGATATAGACGGATTGGGGGCAGAACTTCTCTGTGACCATCTTTATCAAGCCTTTCCATTGAGAACCCTAAATCCAAGGTTCATTTATGTTAGTAGAATGCCCAGAGGGACTGGGCGGTCTCATGGTCTGGAATTTTCTACAGATTTTGTTTTCTCCAACCGTCCTAGGTTTTTTTTGTTTTCATCCCCCCAGCCATTGAACTTTAATCGTGATGTTAATTAATATTGATTTATTTTGTTTTTATTATTGTGTCTTTTATTTTCTGTTATTCTTTAATATGTAAAGCCTTTGAGCTACTGTTTCGTATGAAATGTGCTTTATACAATAAATGTTGTTATTATTTGTTTAATAATCTAAAGGAAATTCACATTGGTGAATAGTCCCTGTTTCCCCGGGTTTTGATCCACATACTGGAAGAAGGCAGGTAATGTTTTGTCCAGCGTCCACATGGTTAAAGTCTCAGAAGTTAGTACAAGTGCCTCAGGGTTGCTGCGTTTGTAACAGCAACACGAGATGGATGATGTCACCCACCATCTCTCGTTACGGCGGGGGTTGGCGATAACAATCACGTGTCAAACTCTTTCTGGGCAGTATGCGGCGGAACTGCCTGGCGTAACAGTTCGATATGTCCCTGCAACGTTTGGAATTTTAACGTTTACATGTCCTGAGTTGCACCACTTTGGTGTTTCAAGCGAGTCCTCTCCTTTCTTCTTTCACTTGAGTACTTGCGTCTATCCAGCTCTGCTGTACTGACCGGGTAGCTCCATCTGGGATGGTAATTGTTGTGCGTTTCATAAAACGCTCAGCTACTGCGACCTCTGCCAGGTTTGACATTTCAACTTCTGACTGATTCGTCGATCTTGTTGGTGATTTCATGTACTTCCGGTCCGGAAACTGGATTTACATAACGCCCATTTCTCTCAAGTTTTCTCAAATTTAATCGCCTCTTTTATCTGCGCCCGGCTCGCTGCCCGATATCGTCTTCTTACCATAGTGGTAAATAAAGACCACCGGCACGCAGCATTTCTTCTTGAGTGGCACTGGCCCCAGCTACTTCGATGGCGGTTCTCAGGGTATAAAAATCCGCTGTCATGACAAAAGTAGTAATAGAAATTGTCAGGAAGAGTTCACGCAAAAGAAAGTGGTAGTGATCAATTGAAACAGAGAGAAAAATAATAGAGATAAAAAGGTAAAAGATAAAGTCATATCACAGACTGCTGGAAAGACTGCCCACTCGGATGGTAGCGAGTATTTTATCAATGTTTTATTATAGTGGTGCAGTGGGAGTAATATGGAAAAGATGACGATGTGGCAGCTGGAGACAGTTGAAAGAAGAAGAAGAAGGTGCAGTGGGAAGTAACAACACTAAAACAGTTATGATATTTTGGAATAGTTAGACCATTCTGGAACTATTATATTGTTACAAGTTAGCCAACAATCAAAAGCATTAAACTAATAACAATGTCACGGTTAATTACAGGTGTATTTATAAAACCGGAAGGATGTGGATCTAAAAAGAGTAACCACACAGGAACAGTAGCATGCTTTGGCCTTCAAATTCACGTAGCCAGTCCTGCAAAAACCGAGCTTTGAAACTTGCGTCGCCAGGGGTATGAACACTGCCACGTGGAAGTATGTGCGTGACTTTACACCACGCAGGGGTGAGTTTACACATCAGCGATTTGATTGTGGAAAGTTCTTACGCATTTTTAGGCGCGTGCCGCACCGTTTATGAGGCCCTGGTGATTACTGCTGCTTGCCTTTCAACCAAAGTGGCCTAGAAATTTGAGCAGAAGCATGAGCAACTATTTTGTTAAAACTTCATTGTACCATTAACTACTCGCAAGGATGTTGATTGTCTATGGAAACATATTAGTTATAAAGCACTACAATGGAAACACAGTTCACAACATAATTCGTTCAAAACTCTGAGGTAGTAAACCCGATTTTGTAAATGAACAGCAGTAATTTCCCCCCATAGGATTGTGTGTAAACCACAATTAATCCGCTCAGACCGTAGACTGTATGTAAGTATACTTTATTTAAAAGATTTTTAAAAGCACAAATATAGATATTACTATAGAATGCGAAATTAATAGTAAACTAAATGTAAAAAACATTGAATAACACTGAGAAAACATTGAACAACAGAAAACTAACACTGCAAGGTTTGTGCAATAACGTTAAGAACACGCTACTTCAAGCAGCTTTTTAATGAGTTTTAAGCACAGGAAAAAAAAATTAACATTTGAAAAGAAATCCAAGAAAGTAACATTACAAAATCCCGATCGCTGTAAATAAAGTGAATTGATGAGGTTAAAATCCAATAGAAAAAGTCTTCATTAAATACAATGAAGTTTTAAACAATGCTCCAGATCTGTCTCTTTAAAACAAAGCCTAATTGCATTCTTTAACTATACATCTTGGCCTTATGCTTCCAACCATCTCTCTCGTGTGTGTGTGTGTGTGTGTGTGTGCGTGTGTGTCTCTGTCTCTCTTTTCTCTCTCTCGTGTGTGTGTGTGTGTATCTTTCTCTGTGCAGGTGTGTGTGTCTATGCTTCGCTCAGCGTCTGTGTGTGTTGTGTGTCTCTCTTTGCTCACCACACAGGGAGATTGGGTTTTCACGTTCAAGAAGTCATCAGTGCGCGCTAAGAGCAAAAGGCAAACTGGCTTGTTCGTATGCAGAGTGAGTGGTACGTGAACAGATGCAAAAAGTTTGGTGAACTTTTGGTCGTAAACCGATTTCTACGTGTTCTGAGGGCGTTAATGAGCAGTTCCACTATATAATGCATGAATAATACTGTGCATGGGAAACAGGGGGTAACAATTTTCTTTATTCATAACATTTTATTATTTATACTATATCTGTTATATTGGTAATTAGGAAAATAGCTGTGCTGGCTCATACTCTACATGAGTGTGTGAAAGTTTGAAATCAGAAATTTGACATAGAGACCTGGTTTGGGTAATTGACAATAATTTGCAAAATAGGCTACAAGACAAAAAACCCAGTATTCATGGAATGGTGTCCAACAAAAGGGGCTATCTTACACCGTTAGGTGAGGGCATACTCCTTGGGCCAAAATCTTCACCTCCTATTTCCCAGTGCAGCATCAATCAAGTAAATGCAAACTTAATGCCTATCCATAGGTACAGAGTTTATACCACAACCAACATTCAAACCCATTTCGCTAAAACAACTTTTTTAATGAGTTTACCGCTTTGGAAAAAATTAACATTTGAAAAAATCCAAGAAAAGTAACATTACAAATCGATGGCTGTAAATAGAAGTGAATTGATGAGGTTCAAATCAATAAGAAAAAGTCTTCATTAAATACAATGAAGTTTAAACAATGCTCAGATCTGTCTTTAAAAACAAACTGAGTCGTTCATACAACACACCATCTCAACCTTATCTTAACCATCTCTCTAAGTGTGTGTGTGTGTGTGTGTGTGTGTGTGCGTGTGTGTCTCTGTCTCTCTTTCTCTCCTGGAGTGTGTGTGTGTGTGTATCTCTCTCTCGTGCCGTGTGTGTCTATCTTTCGCTCCAGCGTCTGTGCTGTGTGTTGTGTGTCTCTTTTGCTCACACTGCACAGGGAGACTGAACTTTCTGCGGGTTCAGGAAGTCGAAGTCATGGCACAAGCAAAACTTAAAACTGACACATTAGGCCATACCGGTGGTGGTCGTGAACAGATACTAAAAGTTTGGTGAACTTTTTGGTGAAGTAAACCGATTTTCTCGATGTTCTGAGGGCGTTCGTGAACCCGGTTCCACTGTATATATTATGAATATTACTGTGCATGGAAACAGGAGGTAACAATTTTCTTTATTCATAACATTTTGTTTTTCCTGCTATCTGTTATATTAATTGGTAATTAGTGAAAATAATATGCTGGCTCCCATACTCTACATGAAGGTATTGTGGTTTTGAAATCAGAAATTTTTGACATAGAGAGACCTGGTTTAGGTAATTGACTACAGTTGCAAAATAGGCTACAAGACAAATAACTAATTATTCATGGAATGACTGACCAACAGCAACAAGACTATCTTACCGTTAGGAAAGGGGATACTCCTCTGGAGCCAAAATCTTCCTCTCTATTTCTCTAATTGCAGAATCAATCAATGTTGAAAATACCCATCAGCAGGTGCATGGGGTAACCTAATTCCTATTTCGTAGCACCTGGAAGCCAAATATTCTGAACTACATTTTCTTAAGTGCTGAAGATTTTTAATCATCACATTGAACAAATAATATAAAAATTTGGTTATGTTGCAATGGGTGATTTATTTTTATAAATACAAAATGATCTTCTAGAGGTGAAAATGCATCAATAAAATAAGTATTAATTTACTGTACCTTTGAGTTTCTTTCTGGATTTCAACCTCTTGTCCTTTTCTAAAAGCATAATTAAACATTATACAGTTTATGTCTCAAAATAAATTAAGTTTGTTGTAAAAATCATACATTAACAAAAATTTCAATTCCTAAATTTGCTATTCCCCTTTTTGGTAAAAGCAGTCCAATAAAAAGCAATTCATAACATTTAAAATTACAAACTACAATGTTGTACATTTAATATATTTAACATCTGGACTGTTAATGACTAATGAAAATAACTTTGAAGTGGTTGTTTGGTTATAAAATATGCTTTTCCGAAGCTGAATAAGTTCAAACCAAAGACATCAGATCAGTGAAGAACTACATACCATCTGTGAGCATGCTGGTGAAATATTGTTGTTTCAGTTACTTTGCTGACTCAGGGTTTGGACATCTTCCATGAAGTCAACTGTGAACTTTCACCTCATATCAAAGTATGTTGAAGATTTTGGGAAGGCCATCGTTCGACAGTTGAAATTGAACCCATAAAATGCACCCTTCAGCGTTACAATAATGTGGAGTCAAACACACTAGGAAATCACTAATAGACCAAAAGCTCCAAATAGAAAATGGATGGTTATGTACTGGCCTAGTAGAAGCCCTGATTTGAGATCCATTGAAATATTTGTGGAGCAGACGGTTAAAAATAGGCTTCTGCAAAAAGAAAACTTGTGTGGCATAAGGCTGGGGCAGACCCAGCCGGTATGCCTGGAAGGACGGAGGTGGTCCGATATGTTGCAGACGCGAGGGCAGCCGCCCTGGATGATATGGGGACCATGGGACAGAGCAAGGGCTCAAACGCCCACTTGGGCCAGGCGAGCATTGTGGGCGAAATTGACACTTCCGCGCCACACCTGGGAAGGTAGAGGAAGAACCTTCCAGGGATACCTGGAGTGCTTCCGGGTGCTACTGCGGCGCCCGCACTCAGGAAGTGCCAGAAGGGACATCATCAGCAAGCGAGGAGCGCATCTGGGTGGATATAAAGTGGCGCCATCCCTAAAGTCAGAAGGTGGAGCAAGATGAAGCTCATTAACAGGTGGAGAGCAGCCAAGGTTGACTTGAGTCGAGGAAGATTATTTGTGGTGTTCATGACAATATGTGTGGGATTTGGACTTGTGGAATGGCAATTCTATTAAACGTGTGTGTTTTAAGAACTACCAAGTCAGTTTGGTTATTGTCCGGTAGAAAATCACACACAATGTATCTTGCAACTGAAGAATTTTGCGGGTGGAGTGGTCAAAGAAATTTCACTGTCACATACAAAACTGTTGGAGCAGTAATGCAAAATGCCTACAAAAAATAATCCCTACTAATGGGGCAATACCAAATTCTGAGATTAAGGGTGTCCTTGCTTTTTTCCCCAACAGATCCACTGTATAGATCATTATATCTACAGATCCATCATTCCATGATCCATGATATCTAACTACAGAGGTCACAGGGGTCTGCAGAACAATCCCAGCCAACACAAGAAGGTGCAACACAGAAACAAACCCCAGGCTGGGCACCAGCCACCCCGCGGGTCTCACACACATCCCATCCAGAAGCCATGCAGACACATGGAAACTACCGCCGCCTGACTCACGCGGGAGGACCCAGGCGAACTCAGGTATCCCAAACTAGAGGCTTGACGGCTGCCCACACTGTACCATGCCACACCCTCTACTGGGTGTTTCACCATTAAATTAACAACAAAGACAAATTTTCCTTGTGTTTTTATTGAGTATATTAATAACATTAGTGAGTACTGTTTGCACATGAAGATCTACTGTTTTGCATGTTCAAATATGTAAAAAAAAAAACTCAAACAATTTTAATGGAATATAACCACTTTTTCAAATGATTGTGTATATATAACATTTTAGTGCCTTGGTGGTCAGCGACAATTGAAGACTTCCCTATATTTGTATGAACCAATTTGCAACTGTATAGGACAGTGATACTTGCATCAGTGGGTACTAGGACAGTAATAACAAGACAAATATTTTAACATAACAGTGTGTGTGCGGCTTCCTTGTGTATGTACTTGCAAATACTAATTTCAATGTTTATATAATTGTATATATACTGTTATGAAGACATACATGGAAGTAAAATTTCATTTTGGTATGTAGTGAGAACACACAGCAAAACTAACAAAATTAAACACAACTTGAACCAAATTTTGCAGCAAATGGTTAGACCAATCAACACTATTTTGTTTACATGTGCTTTATCATCACCCATTGGCTCATCCCCAATTGACGCAAACATGGCGACTACCGTTAGAAAGTTTCATTATGAAATGTGATATTGCTCTCAAGCTGGTTTACTCCTGACGATGTTATAGCAGGTGCACATTAAGCCGTGTGAGTGATGCACTGCTAGAAAAGAATGTAGTGAAATACGATTTACGATTTGAGTGCCTCACTTTCCTTTTTGAGCTGAGTATCGGTCCTTCTTGATATTTGTAGCACCTAGAGTAACTCTTGATAATTCACTTGAACTAGATTTAAACCAGTTAGAAAGCATCAAATGTTTCATCAATTTGTGCGTTACAATATCCCACTGGTTGAATGCTTCAAGCTCCAGTTTAATAATCTTGGTAGCAAACCTTTTCAAGCTTTTTATTTACCTATCTCCTTGCAAACCCTGTTCTTTTAAAAGTGGAAAATCTGAATTCTACTTAGAGGATCATGCAGAACTTTTTTAGAACCTGGCAGGATCTGATCAGTAATATTTTAGAATAAAAACTTCAAAAGGGTACTGAGGGATTTCTCCATTTATAATTATTCATATTAATTAATCTATTTACTTATTTTTACTAAGCACTGAGTTTACTCTGCTGGCTTAGCTCTCTTTCTCTCAGGGTGGGGGTTGATTTGTTTCGATCTTATGTTTGTAAAAATGATTTATTGGCATGGAATGATGTGTGATTTTAATGAAATCAATGAAAACAATGATTTCTAAAATGGATTAGTGGATTTTTTAAATAAATTGTTTTCGAATGATCCAATTAAATGTACTAGTCTTAATAACTTTGAAATAAATACTGATGGGGTGCGCTTTAGAAATATTTTGGTAAATCAAGTCAAACTTTGTTAAAATTACAAGAGTAAAACTAAGCTATTACTTTAATTTTATCCTTTAGCTTTGTTTCCTTGTCTGTCTTTAGCCACCAACAGTTTCTACTTTGTTGCAGCAACTTCCCATTTATCCTATTAAATCACAGAAAAAAGTGCAGCCTTCTAAATTTGAGTTTCAGGAAGCTTAATTTAACGTTTGGATATTTATAATCAAAATAGGATAAAGGCCTGAGGGTAAGTGCATCACAGTTTCAGTGTTCTGGGTTCGTCCTAGACGGGGACTGTAATAGTGGAATTGCAAGGTTACATGGCTAACTTGTGCATATCTAAAGAACAACATACTGAAACTATTTGTACCAACTATTACATCAGTTTCCACTGACTTACATGGTATAGGGTACAATAAAAATAACAATAATTAGTTTCGGACTGTGAAGGGTTTATGTGTGTGTAAATTGATTTTCTTAATTGCTTTTAGGGTCACTTTCAGATAGCAGGGATTGTATGAGTACATTCAGAAATCAAAGTCACTGAGTGCCTGCTAGACATTTCTCAAAATGATACAATCACAAAACTGTGCGTCTATTCTGTATCGAAGGACAAGTGAAGCAGAGACTTTTGTCACTTTTCACTGGAGTAGATAAATTATTACCAAGAGGGTTTTGACACACTTGGTAGAAACAAAATAATATTTAAAATGGGTAAAAGCTTTTTAATTATATTTAATTTACCGACTTTAAAGTAAATTTTTTTAATGAGTGTCTAGGCCAGGGGTAAAGGGTTATGTGAATTGCACCTTTGTGTGCCCATCCACTGCGCATCTTTTCTTGACATGTCACCATGTATATTTAACACCACGCTACTACGAACTGCAATAGGTGACCTTTACTCAGTGTTACAGACTATAACAGAAAAGCCCATGGAAAGTTTGCTTGATTTAGATCAGAAATCAAAACATTTGTAAAGAAAAGGGCAGAAAAATATTTTCAAACATTACAGATAGCTAAGCGTTGTTGTTCTATTTCCTTGTGTAAATAACTACAAACTTAATTCTACAAGGTCCATGTATATTGATTACAATATGACACTACAAGCATTTATTATCAAAATTAAACTTTGGAGACAACTTTTAAGGGAACAACTTTTCTCAGTTCCATGCCCTATCCTTATTTTAAAATATTCATGAGTCATTGGGTAGAGAAGGGGCATACTGCACCATAAGAGTGGTGGCACTGCTTGATCGATGTTATCAGATTCTACAATGTCCTTTTAAACTGTTTTGAGAACACTTTCTCATCAGTGTTTCATTAGAGTACAAATGGAACTTATTGACTGTCATTGAACGGTCAGCTCAAGCTGGAATTCAGGGGTGCAAAGGAGATAAGGCAGGATTAGACAGATTCTTTGCCAGAAATATTTGGTTCCTTTTCAAGAGATATCACAGCTATTTCTCATAACATTCTATAATGGTGCAAAACAATAGCCAAACTATTTCAACAACCCACAGCATCTGCATGGATTTCGTGTCCATGCTGATCTTCAATCTTTCTCCCATACAGCAACAGCCTTCCTTAGTTTGCACTAGACCTCAAGGCTCAGAAACAGTTTATCATATGTAATATAAACTATAAATAAACCAGTCCATCAAGTGCTCGGTAGAACTGTTTGTACTTACAGGCTATCAATTACAATTACCTCACTGTAAACTCTACATCTGTAATATTGCACCACCTGAGCCACTTTATGAGACATTTGCACTATGCTCACTATGTATATATATACCCCTTCTTGCATAGTGTGTATTTTCATTGTTTTTATTGTATTATTATTATTTTTTGAAAAGAAGGGTTTATGGAGGATTGAATATTGAATCTCCATTGTGCCACAAAATGAAAATAAGAAGAATTCACTTCAATTTAGTAAAAACATATTCAAGATGATGAGGCCCCGGCTTCCAAAGTCGATTTATATTTCCAAACTATCCTATTGAATCTAGCAGGGTTTAGAATACTAGGATGTATACTTTATCATTTTGATTAAATACATTAAAAGTATATGTGCATTGCTGAACAAATTAAGTGCATTTTAAATAATGTATACTGATGTAATTAAACATGTTTGGGCCCGGTGGTGTAGTGGTAGCGAAGATCTGCACAACCATCTAGTGGTTAATCTTCCCCCTCACGCTATACGCCCAAAATTTGGAAAGCTGGCGTGATCCTGGATGGATAGATGGAAGAATAAACAAACATGTGTGCACAAAGATTTTCAATTTTCCTTAAAAGTTTTGAAAGTCGTCATTCTGACTTCAACTGGGTTTACATTTATTATAGAGCACTTATATTGTAGGAGTGTTACGCGGAGAACAATAAATGGAAGGACCAAGGTGGTGGTTTACTATGTTTGACGAACGAGAGTGCTACCAATAATTTATTTATCCATGGTATGAGCCCCAGGAGGAGGGAGGCAGGAATAATCCCTACTGCAGGGCAGGCAAGAACAATCCCTAGATGGGAGCACCAACTCATCACTACCCTGCCCCCACTTGCCTCCTGTTAAATACTTGCTTTTAATGCATTTAACAGAAATATTGATATCAAATATACATATTAGAATTTGAAAATGTTCAAAACTGCAATTTAATAAATGTAATGTACTCTGTATTGTTGATCAGTGCCACTTTGCCCTCTGTGTGCTGAAAGAAAGCCATTGAAGAAGCATAGTGATTTTATATATAACATATAAACATTTGCTGTACTGGTTTTGGTTATGATGGGACTTGACAAACATCGATTTTAAATTCAAGTTTACAACATTCTACTTTAATGACAAAATAAACTACGAGATTCGGTGGACATTAGATGTTTTTCCAATGTGTCCCTATTTTTTCTTTCTCATACCCTATACACACATTAATGCTGACACTCAGGCGGTGAGGTATAACTCACCTTTTCACTCTGTTTGACATCTGACCACTTGTTTTTGTTGTGGGCATTATAATGACTTTTCTGAACTCAACCTTTGGGTTTCTTACAGCCACTAATATTGCTACGGTGACTTCAACTAGTTGTTTATACTACTATTCGACCAACACAATACCGTGAATCCTGGAATACAGGCCCGACCCGATATATTAGCGAACCTTCTCTACTAAATTACATGTATTTGCGGTGACCGGTGTTAGCGACCCCTTCTCCAAGCAAAATTTTTCAAAATTTCCCTTGATACTAGGTTGTTGTACCGTGTTAAGCATTATGAATGTAGAGAAAAGCCAAGCAAAATGACACCTTTTATTTTAGTTAGCCAATAAAGGTGTCATTTTACTAACTAAACCCTAAGGCCTCTCTTGGATATATTTACTAATGTTTATAAATGAAATTTGGAGACTGTGACATTTTCATATATAATATAATGTGCATAATTTACCAAAACACCAATAATTTTTTCTAATATTACTAACTAAAAGTTATAAATAGTGCCTAGCCTGCCGATTAAGCCTTCGCGAACATAAGCAGCACTGGCAGATGCATGTGACTCAGAGCTCTCACTTTTCAGTGCCACTTTTTTTTGACGACAATTTTTGCTTTTTTTTGTCACTTGTTTGTACATGATCGAGTTGCGGCGAACATCCGCTTCCACCATTCAGAACCTTATGAACGCCGGTGTACAGCCAGACATCTGTGTTTAGTGTTTTCATCACGCACAACATCCCGAATAACATAGCGAGACCAGCGAGCAGGCTCTCCGTGGATTTGTTTATAGGGTCTGGGAGACAACTACAAGGCGGAGGAGGAAAAAGAAAGCAAGCGGGGCGGCAGATCCGGGCGTTATGCTAAGTTAAAAACAACCATACAAACCCTATACAGAACTTTTCTGCGCTGAAGGAGCTGCTTTTTAATCTCATTGTAGATGCGTATATGAAGTGACAATAAAAGGCATTCTATTCTAGAAACAATTTCATACTGTGCTCACCATTTAAATTTGACATCTTTGCAGATGCCAGGAAGGAAATATTTCCACCAATGTCCGTCTTCGTTTCGATTCGATGCGCTTTCTTTTACCTTCTCTTCCTTATGCCAATTATGTGTTGCTTGCCTTGGTCTTAATGAATTATATATATATAGGCAATCCTGCAATAGCCGAAAATTACATCCTAAACACCTGTATCTGGGCTCCGACTGTGCTTCTTCTGCCGCTCTCGGGATTTGTTTTGTTTACAATCCCGGCGCAAAAGCGATCTACGTGACCGCCTCCGTTTACGCAAGATGTTGATGCGTAAATCAAAATAAAAATTTCATTTAAACTTCTGATAATTTATTATAAATTTACAGTAATAAAAATCAACAACTAAAACACTTTTTGAATAAAATTCTTTATTTGTAATTTAAAAGTACCGGCATACACAAAAATTCTTCTTCATCTGAAGATTAGGCTCCTTAGTTTCGTCATTATTTACTTCGTATTCGCCGGCAAAACCGACGTCGGCAAATCTTGAATCTGAAGCGATACTCGTTGTATAAACCGACCCCAAACTCAAAATAAAAATCTAGGACAAATTCTAAAACGCCTAGGATATACGGTGATACGTTTTCCACCCATTTATGAAATTTTTTCCGCGATCCTTTACCATTGTCTTTCAACCAAACACAGAATGGAAGGTGATATTAATATTGATTTGCATGTTACAATATATAAAAATAATAGAATCAGGGTGCGGATGGCACATCTTTGAATTTTCCGCGTGACCGGATTTCATCATATAAATTCGTGCTTTTATAAAGAGTGGCTCAGGTTGTGCAATATTATAACTGTATCATAAGTTTACAGTGAGTTAATTGTAGTTATAAGTACAAACGGTTCTACAAGGAGCACTTGATGCATGATTGAGGTGCATTTTAGGTTCTTAGGATGAAACTGTCTGTGAACTACTTGAGGAAATGCTCACAGGCGTTTGCTGTATGAAGATACCAGTTCAGTAGACAGCATTGCTGAAACCCAACGTGTGCTGGATGCTGTAACCGATAATTCTCTTTCTGATCAGTTGCTGTATAGCTGCTTGATTCTTACTCAGATATGGTGATATAAATATTCAAGGTGGTGCAGTGGGAGTATTGGAAAGATGATCCGATGTGGCAACTCTAACAGGGGCAGTTGAAGAAGAAGAAAAGCGGTGAGTAACAACGCTGCAGCACTTATGATATTTGATAGATAGATGAACCATTCTGTGGACCACTATATTGCAACAGGTTGACGACAATCAAATACATTAAACTAATAAACAACTATGATTAATTTCAGTGTGTTTATACAAGCGTCAGGAGGATGTGGACCTCAAAAGAAAAGAGGTAACCACACAGGAACAGTAGCACTACTTTGGCAGCTAGATTCAGTCTGTAAAAATGACGCAGAACGTAATGCATATCCTGAACACCGTAGAAATGTGCGTGACTTTTATATGCAAGTGTGGGTTTGCTCATCGCAATTTGGTGGCCAAACTTTCTTCTGCCAACATTTTGGGCTGCGCACTGTTTATCCACATGAGCCCCCTGGTGATTACATGCTGCCTTTCCAACCAAGTATTACAAATTTGAGCTGAGCAGAAGCATAGGCAACTATTTCTTAAAGCTTCATTGCTTCTGAGATACTTCTACTTTCATAGGGGATGTTGATTGTCTATGGAGGCTTATGTTATTAGTTATAGTACTACAATGGACACGGTTCCACAACCATATTACGTTCAAAACTCTGGTATTAAAACCAATTTGGTCGTGAACAGTAATTCCCCCCATAAGACTGTATGTAATACAATTAATCCGCTCAGACCGTACGAACTGTATGTAAATATATTTTATTTAAAGATTTTTAAGCACAAATATAGTTAATTAGACCATAGAATTCACAGCGTAACAGTAAGCTAAATGTAAAAACATTGAATAACACTGAAGAAATCACCGAACCTTTGAAAACTAACACCAAGAGTTTACTATAACATTACTCTGAGGAACCTGAACTAAAAACTCTTTTTAATAGGTTTCGCTTTGGGGAAAAAAATAACATTTGAAAATCCGATTTAAAAACCACCAAGAAAGTAACATTCTGAAGAACTGATCGTGTAAATGAAGTGAAGTGGAGGTTAAATCAACAGAAAAAAGTCTTCATTAAATACAATGAGGGTTTCATAATGCCTCGGATCTGTCTCTTTAAAGAAACAAGCCTGGTGCATTCTTAAACTACCATCTCGGACTTTTAACTTCAACCATCTCTCCGTGTGTGTGTGTGTGTGTGTGCGTGCGTGTGTCTGTGTGTAGTAATAATGCGTCTGTGACATCTGTGTGTGTGTGTGTGTGTCTCTCTCTCTCGCCCGTGTGCCTCCTATCTTCCTTTAGCGCATCTGGCCAATGTGTGTCTCACCCTTTTCGCTGCACAAGGAGACTGAACCGCGATGCAGAAGTCATCGGTGCTTTGACGAAAGAGCAGCTTGTTCACCATACGAGGTGTGTGGTCGTGAACGAGGGTCTGCAAATGTTTGAGTGAACTTTTGGTAGTAAACCGTTACCCGTGTTCTGAGACAATTGATGAACCGAGGTTCCACTGCATATAATGCATAGATATTACTTTGCATACAGGAAACAGGAGGTAACAATTTTCTTTATTCATAACATTTTGTTATTTATGCTATATCTGTTATATTAATTGGTAATTAGTAAAATAGCTGTGCTGGCTCCCATACTCTCCCTTAGTGTTGTGGTTTGAAATCCAGAAATTTTTGACATAGAGAGACCTGGTTTAGGTAATTGACAATAGTTGCAAAATAAATACAAGACAAAAACTAATTATTCATGAGATGGTGACCAACAAAGAGACTATCTGCACCGTTGGTGAGGGCATATTACTCTCCTCACAGACCAAAATCTACCTCCTATTTCCCAGTGCAGGATCAATCAATCAAATCTACAGGAAACTTAATGCCTATCTTGGGTGCATGAGTATCCTAATTCTTATTTCCTGAAAGGTAGTACCTGGAGAAGCCAATGTTCTGAACTACATTTTTCTTAAATTGCTGAAGATTTTAAATCATTACATTGAACAAATAATAAAATTTGGTTATGTTGCAATAGTGATTTATTTTATAAATACAAAATGGTCTTCTAGAGAAAAATGCATAAAAATAAAATAAAGTATTAATTTTACTGTACCCTTTTGAGGATTCTTTTTCTGGATTTCAACCTCAACACATCCTTTTTCCTAAGAAAACATAATTAAAACATTATGCGGTACATGTCACTCAAAACAAATTAATTTTGTTGTAAAATCAGACATTAACAAAATTTCAATGCAAATTTGCTATTCCTTTTTGGTAAAAAGCAGGTCAACAAAAAGCAATTGCGCGGCATTTAAAATTACAGAAGCTACCAGTACAATTTGTATATTTAACTTGTCTGGACTGTTAATGACAAGAAATACTTTGAAGTGGTTAGATGGTTATAAAATATACTTTCTGAAGCTGAATAAGTTTAAACCAAAGACACCAGTTTTGGGAGAAGAACCTCATACTCTGTGAAACATGCTGGTGAAATATTATTATTTCAGGTTACTTTGTTACGACTCAGGGGCCTTGGCATCTTCATAGAAGTCAGCTGGGCTCATAAAGTGGCAACTGTAAGAGATTGTGAAACCAATCTATTCGTGATTGAATTTGGTCACAAAATCACCTTCAGTACAATAATGATCTACAAACACACTAGAAATCACTAATGAATAACTCCAAATAGAAGAAATGGATGGTTATGTACTACAGCTAGTAGAAAACCTGATTTAAATCCCATTGAAATGTTGTGGGCGGATTTCAAAATGGGCACTACCTACAGAAAACTTGTGTGGCATGAGGCTGAGGGCCAGACCCAGCGATGCATCCCTGGAAGGACCGGGAGGTGGTCGATGTGCGGGCCCGCGAGGGGCAACGCCCTGGATGATAAAGGGGACCATGGGGACAGAGCAAGGAGGCTCAAACCCACTGGGACCAGAGGGTGCCAGAGCATTGTGTGGGCGGGGAGATTGACACTTCCGCCACACACCTGGGAAGAGGGTGGAGGAAAGACCTTCAGGGGATGCAGGTACTTCCGGGTGCTGAGTCGGCACTTCCGCCACTCCAGGAAGTGCCGCCCGGAAAGTACATCAGCAGCACCAGCAGCACATCTGGGTGGATATAAAAGGGGCCGCCTTCCTAAGTCAGAAGGTGGGCAAGATGAAGCTCTAGTGACGGGTGGAAGAGGCAGCCCGCAGGACATTGAAAGGTCAGGAAGGGGTGTTGTGTTAGAACAATGTCGTGTGGGATTTGGACTTGTGGGGGTAATTCTGTGTGTATTAAGCATTGTGTGTTTTCTAAAATTTGCCAGTGTCCGTTTGAGTTGTGTCCGGGCTGAAAATCTCACACCTGATAACATCTTGCAACGAAAGAATTTTGCAGGTGGAGTGGTCAAAAATTTCACTGAGTCGATGTCACAAAACTGTTGAAACTGATATTACAAAAATGCCTACAAAAGTCATTCTTATAGGGCAATACAAATTCTAAGTTAAAATTGTATGATTTTTCCCCAACCAGATCCACTGTAGATCATTACTTATCTACAGATAAATCATTCCACCAGTCCAACCAGCTATATCCTAATTACAGGGTCACGGGGTCTACTGGAGCCAATCCCCGGCAACACAGGGTGCAACACAGGAAACAAACCCCAGGCTGGGAACCCAGCCACCACAGGGTGTACACACCACTAAAAAGCACAATTTAGGATCACCAATGCACCTAACCTGCATTTCTTTGGACTGTGGGAGGAAACTCACGCAGACACATGGAGAACATGCAAACTCCATGAGGGGAGGACCCAGAACCTGGGTCTCCAAACTGCGAGGAAGCAGCGATACCCACTATGCCGCTCCACATCGACAGGTATTTCTGTTAAATTAACAACAAAAGCAAATTTCCTTGTGTTTTTTATTAGAGTATATCAACTTTATCAGTACTGTTTTTGTAAAAATCTCTACTGTTTGCATGTTCAAATATATATGTTTTCAATAGATTATCTTACTTTTCAAATGATTGTATATAACATTTGAGTGCCTTGCATTGAATGGCGACTAATTAGAGACCTTACCTGTTTTGTATGAACAATTTTGTAACTGTACGGGACCAGTGATCACTTGCATCTGTTGAATTGTGGGACAGTCAATAACAAGAAGAAAAATATTTTAACACACTTAATTATTATTGCCATTGTAACGCACTTGCAAATACTACTAATTTCATTATTCTTGTATATATATTGTGAACACATGAAATAAATTTCATTGTGGTATGTGGTGAACACATAACAAACTTGAAAACTAACGAGCATTAAAACACAACTTGGAGCAAAATTTTTAAATGGTTGGAACCAATTAACAATATTTATTTACATATACTTCCATCACCGGTGGCTCATCCCCAGCTGACACCGAGACGACCTACCCGTTAAGTTTCGTGCAAATAATGTGTTCTTTAACTCTCAGAAAGCTGGTATTACTCCTGACAGTGTTATAACACGGTATTTTCGCGGTAAGCATACGTGTCAAGTGATGCACTGCTAGAAAAAGGTGTGGTAGAATGCGATTGCAGATTTGAGTGCCTCACTTTCCTTTTATTGGGTATTATCGGTCCTTCTTGATATTTGTGGCACTTAGGTAACTCTTGATAATTCACTTGAACTGGAATTTAAACCAGTTGAAAAGCATCTAAATGTTTCATCAATTTTGTGCATTTAATATCCATAGTTGGAAGAAATACTTGAGCTCAGTTTAGTAATCTTGGTAGCAAAACCTTTACGGAAGCTTTTATTTTGCCTATCTCCTTTACCAAACCTATTCTTCTTTTACTAAGTGGAAAAACTCAAATTCTCACCAGAGGATCTGTACGGAACTTTCAAGAACCTGGCAGGGATCTGATCAGTAATATATTAAAAATAAGCTTTTAAATTTGAAGTTTCTCCATTTATAATTATCATCTATCCATTCATTCATTTCCAACCACGCTGAATCCGTGCACACAGGGGTCTGTAGTATCAATCCAGCCTTGGGGCACAAGGCAGAACAATCCCGAGCAGGGTGCCAAGCCCGCAGGACCACCGCACAAACACCAGGCACAATTTGGGAATCGCCAATCCACCTAACCTGCAGCGACTTTTGGACTGTGGGGAGGCGGAGACACCGGAGGAAACCGCGCGAACACGGAGGGCTGTGGAAACTCCAGGGAGGGACCGGGAAGCAAACCCGATTTTCTAACTCTGCGAGGCAGCGCTACCACTCGCCACCGTTACCGCCATTTATAATTATTCACTTGATAATTAATCTATTTACTTATTTTAGCATCTTAAGTTTACTCTGCTGACAGCTCTCTTTCTCTCAGGGTGAAGTTAATTTGTTTCGATCTTATGTTTTGAAAAAATTATTTATTTGGCGTGTGATTTAATGAAATCAATAAAAATAAAGTGGTATGCTGTAGGTGTATGTTTTTGGACCTATAAGCGCCTTCAGCACCGTCCAACCTCTGCTCCCTTAGAGACAAGCTGACTGAGATGGGGAGTAGATTCACACCTGAGTGGCATGGATTGTGGACTACTATCTTGGGGACAGACCTCAATATGCGACTTGGGAATTGCAGGTCTTGACATTGTGATGTTCCAGCAGCTACAGGCGCCACAGAGGACTGTACTTTCTCCGGTCGGTTCAATCTATACATCAGACTTCCAATACTGACTCAGGTCCTGTCCGCGTGCAAAGTTAAGCGCAGTGCCACTGCTGTGTGGGCGGCGGGGGTGGGCAGGAGGAGGGTACAGGAAAACTGATCGAGACTTTGTTGAAGTAGTTGCGACTCAAACCGCCCACATCTTAACACCCAGCAAAACCAAGGAACTGGTGGTGGATTTTGGGAGGCCAGGCCCCTCATGGACCCTGTGATCATCAAGGTGACTGTGTGGCAGAGGTGCAGACCTATAAATATCTGGGGTGCTGCAGCTGGATGACAAATTGGACTGGACTGCCAATACTGATGCTCTATGTAAGAAAGGGTCAGGTAGACTATACTTTCTACCACCAGAGAGGTTGGCATCCTTCAACATCTGCAGTAAGATGCTGCAGATGTTCTGCAAACAGTTGTGGCGAGAATGCCCTATTCACTCATGAGTGGTGTTCGGTGTCAGCATAAAGATGAAAGAAGCCTCACGCCTGAACAAACTTATTGAAAGGCAGGCTCTATTGTGGAGTAAAAGTTGGACGATTTTAACATCTGTATGGCAGCAGCGGTCATTAAGCAAACTCCTGTCAATCATGAATAATCCACTGCATCCACTGAACAGTGTGTTTCCAAGCAAAGAGATAGCTTCAGTGACAGACTTTTGTCACTGCTTGCTCTGACAGACTGAGAAGTCGTTCCTCCCCACTATGCGACTCTTCAATTCCACCCAGGGGTAAATGCTAACTTTTTTTTTTCATTTTATTACTATTGAGTAATATTGTTCTTTTATCAGTATACTGCTGTTGGATTATATCAATTTCCACTTGGGATTAATAAGTATCTATCTATCTAGTTCACAAAAATGGATTAGTGGATTTTTAAAATAGAGGTTGTTTCCATTAGAATGATCCAATTAAATGTACTGATCTTAATAACAGAAATAAATACTGAGTAAACTGCAAAATATTTTCCCAAATAATGGGGTCAGGTCCAGGCTTTTGTTAAAAATTACAAGAGTAAAAATAAAGCTATTGCTTTAATTTATCCTTTAGCTGTTTTGTATGCAGTCTTTAGCTGCTCAGTTTCTACTTTGTTGCCTTGGCTTCCTTTTGTCTGTCTTCACAAAAAGTGCCTTCTAAATTTGAGAGATTTCTGAGCTTAATTTAACCTTTGGATGTTTACATAAACAAAATACTATAAAAATTAAACCTGAGGTTAGTGTTTGCATACAGTTTCAGTGTTCTACAGGTTCAAATCTACAAAGGGACTGTAATAGGTAGAGGTGGAAGAGAAGTACTTATATATGCTGCCTTACTTATGTAAAGAACAACATATTGTAATATATTTATTACCAACGCTATTACATCAGTTTCACACACAACACATGGTATACAGTGTAATAAAAATAACAATGCCAGTTTTCCAGACTGTGAATAGGTTTTATGTGTGTGTAAATTGATTTTCTTATTGCTTTGGGAATCACTGTCAGATGGCAAGGGTGTATAAGAAGGTACATTGATCAAAGTCCTTGGTGTACCTTTAGACATTTCTCAAAAAGCTGATAAAAGAAAAACATAGTCTATTACTATCGAGAGGACAAAGAGTGGAAACGTAGACTTTTGTCACACTACATGGGAGATAAATTATTACAAGGGGTTTTGACACTTGGTAGAAACATTAAAATAATATTTAAAATGTAGGAAGGCTTTTTATTATATTTATAAATTTACCATTTTAAATTAAGTTATGCACACTTTTTCACAGTGAGTGTCTGAAGTAAGGGTGGGGGTGTAACATTACCTTTGTGTACTTGTCCCTGCCTGCATGCTTTTCTTTATTTATGTCACCATGTATATTTATGCCACGCTCTTTTCTTGAGCTACAATGGTGATGACCTTTACCTCACAGAGAGGTGTTATTCTAATGAGAAAACCCATGGAAAAAGTTTCTTGATATAAGATCAGAAATCAAAACACCGTGTTTATAAAAAGAGACGGTAAAATATTTTCAAAAATTTACGGGTAACAACTGGTTGTTGTATTTCATATCCTTATTGTAAATAACACAGGAACTGAATGCATTTAATCTTAAGTTGCAAGCTCCATGTCAGCTGATTACAATAACGCTGCTGTGGCCATTTATTATAAAATTAAACTTTGCAGACAACTTTAAGGAAAAACTTTCTCAGCAATTCCCATGCCTATCCTTGTTACCAAAATATTCACAGATCTCACTAGGTAGAAAGGGTATGCTGCTGCAGGTGGTAGCATTATGCCTGATCCGGTAATCGAACCCTACATTTAAACTGTTTTGAAGACACTTTCTCTGTCAGTGTTTCTAATCACGTACAAATGGAACTTAATGACTGTCATTAGTCAATAAAGCGCTATAATTCAGGGGTTGCAAAAGGGGCCAAGAACAGGATTAGACAGATTCTTTGAGAAAATATTTGCGTTGAATTTTCAGAGATATCTACTACATACATTCTGTAACAATACTCTAATGGTGCACACAATGGCCGACATTTCTAACTTCTGTAGCTGCTTCAACGTTTATTTACTCTCAATTTTACCCTCAGGTATGTTAACACTATATCTGTTTGTTGAATCCACATATATATAATGATCCAGGCCAAGACATTTATACAACACCTGTATAGGAAACCAACCAACATCTGCATGGTTCAATCAGCCAGCCACACACAGTCTATTTAATTTTCTCCCATCTGGCTTAGCCTTCTTACATTTTCCCGCACATATGAGCCTCAAGGAGGCTCAGAAACAGTTCATCACTTAACAGCTATAAACATAAATAAACCAGTCCATAAGTGCTCGGTAGAACTGTTTGTGCCACAATAAGTGATTTACAATTACCTCAATGTAACCTCTACATCTGTAATATTGCACCTGAGCCACTTTGTAGGACATTTGCCCCTCACTATATGTATATATGTATATTATGTATAGCACGCAGATGTATTTTCATTGTTTTTTATTATTATTTTTCGAAAAAGAAGTTTATGGAGGTTGTATATGAAAGATCATTGTACCATAAGAGTAGAGAATGGAAGATTCTAACAATTTAGTAAAAAGAAGAGCCTTGTTACAGATGATGAAGAAGAAAACTGGCTTCTAAGTCGATTTATATTTCAAGAGCTATCCTTTTACACACGGATCTGAGGTTTTAGAATACTAGGATGTATGCTTTGTATCATTTTTAGAGTGAAATGCATTAAAATATGTATATTGCATTAACAGACAAAATTAGAACAATAATGTATACTGTTAATAATTCAAACATGTTTGGGCTGTTGTTGATGTAGATGAGTATGGTATGGCAATAGCACCCCAGTGGTTAATCTTCCCTCACCACGCTGTACGCACGTTGGGACTGGCGTGATCTGGATGGATGATGGAGAGAATAAACAAACATGTATTACCAAAGATTTTTCAATGTTTATGCTTTCAGTTTTGAAGAATGCGTCATTCACTTCCAGCTGGGTTTTGGCAGCCACAGGCTTATATTGTGGTGAATTGTTACATGGAGGAACGTAAATGGAGGACCAGAATTGGTGGTTTACTATGTTTGACAGACGGAGTACTGCTGCAATAATTTAACATCCACCGCATGGTAACGCACGCAAGCCCTAGGAGGAGGGCAAGGTCGTCCCTGGACAGAGGCAGGCAAGAACAATCCCTGGATGGGCACTAGCTCATCACCACCACTGCCCCACTTTGCCTCATGTGTTAAATACTTGCTTTAATGCATTTTAACATGAAAATGATATCAAATATACATATATTAGAATTTGAAAATATTTCAAGAGCTGCAATATAATGATGTAATGTATTCTGTGCGTGATCAGTGCCCTTCACCCTCCTGTGTGGCAGAAAGAAACATTTAAAGAAGCACGCCATGATTCATACGCCACCTGCTTATATGAAGCATATAACGTACTGGTTTGATTATGATGGGACTTGACAAACATCGATTTTAAGATGAAGTTTACAAAAATTCTACTTTAATGACAAAATAAACTACGAGATTACGGTGAACATTGAGATGTTTTCTTCCACAATGTCCCTATTTTTTTCTTTCTCCACTCCTAATACACGACAATATGACCTCTGACGGTGAGTAAAACTAGCCTTTTCACTCGACTTTGATATCTGACCCTTGTTTTTTTTTATTTGGGCATTATGTGACTTTCTGAACTCAACTTTGAGTTTAAATCGCCACCTATATATGTATTACTCGGCTTCCTTTGGATTGTTTTATACTACTGCGCAAGCCAACAAATAGTCGTTTTCCATTTGCTGAAATTGTTTTCCACGTGCTTTACATTGTCTTTCAACCAAACACAGAATGGAAGGTGATATTAATATTGATTTGCATATTACAATATAAAAATAATAGGAGGAGTCAGGGTTGTGGATGCTTAGTACATACGTTATGTTTTCACATGAGTTTCATCACATATAAGTCATTGCTTTATAAAGGTAGCTCAGGTTGTGCAATATTATAACTGTATCGCTTAAGTTTACAGTAGAGGTAATTATGGTTATATAAGTACAAACAGTTCTAAGGGCACTTGGTACTGATTATGAGTGCATTTAGGTTCTTGGGATGCAAACTGTCTGAACTGCGAGGGGAAATGCTCTGAAAGCGATTGCTGTGAATGCAGTTCAGTGAACCTTGGCCGTGCTGAACAACGTGGCAGTGCTGTATACTGATGTAATTCTCTTTCTGGTGGCTGCTGTATAGCTGTGATTCACACATGAAATGGTGATATAAATATTCTGGGTGGTGCAGTAGGAAGTAATATGGAAAAGATGATCCGATGTGGCAACTCTAACAGGAGCAGTTGAAAGAAGAAGAAGGTGCAGTGAGGTAACCTTGGCAACAGACTATATGAAAGATAGATAGACCTACTGGACCATTATATTGCAACAGGTTAATGACAATCAAATTCATTCATTAATAAATAATATACGTTTAACAGTGTGTTTCTCTGGCGTGTCAGGATGTGGATCTCAAAAAGAAAGGGTAACCCACAGGAACAAAGTAGCAGCACTGCTTTATGTAGCGCTAGGTGCCGTGATCTGCAAAACAGAGCGCCTGAGACGAGTCACGCCAGGAGGTATGGGCTACCATTGTGGAAATATCGTCACTACCATGCAAGTGAGTTTATACAGCCAGTTTGATTGTGGAAATGTTCTTACCTAACATTTTTGGGCATCGCACTGTTAATGACTACATACAGGGGCCTAGTTGCTGCTGCCTTTCAACCGTGTGCAAATTTGACTGAGCTTGCAGAACCATAGGCAACTATTTGACTTAAAGCTTCATTGTACAATCAATTAACTTCTACTATAAAAGGATGTTGGTTAACCTATATAGAGCTATTTAATTATAATTACTACAATGGAGCCACGGTTCCCACATCACGTCATTGACATATCTGGTCGGCGTAAACCAGTTTGGTCGTGAACAGAAGTAATTTCTATGGTTATGTAAATACGATTAATCCAGCCAATTATGTGAACTGTATGTAAATATATTTCATTTAAAAGATTTTTAAAAGCACAAATATAGTTAATTAGACCATGACAGCACAGTGTAGTAGTAAACTAAATGTAAAAACATTGAATAACACTGAAAACCTTGAACAACACAGAGAGCTAACACTGCGAGGGGTTTGAGCTATAGCAGCTACAGACAGCTTTCGCTAACGCTTTTTTCAATAGGTTTTAGCTGGGGAAAAAAATTAACATTTGAAAATCGTAATTTAATAAACCACCAGAAAAAGTAACTTATTCTGAACGATTAAGCTGTAAATAGGTATTGAACTGGTGGATTTAAAATCCAATAAGCCCATTATTAAATAGCGAGACTGAAAGCAATGATACTCGGATCTGTCTCTTTAAAACAAGCCTGGTTACTGCATTCTTTAACTGCCATCGGCCCTTATGCTATGTCGTGTGTGTGTGTGTGTGTGTGTGTGTATACTTGTATATGTGTGTGTGTGTGTGTGTGTGTGTGTCTCTGCGTCGGCGGTGTGTCTCTGTGTGTGTGTGTGTGTCTCTCTAGGCGCCGTGTGTGTGTGTCTATCTTATTTCAGCGTCTATGTGTGTGCTACACAGGAGACGGGTGATGATACAGAGATCATCAGTACGCCTAGGCGAAAGAAACTTCAACTTGTTAAGTATGCAGTGTGTGGTCGTGAACAGATGCAAAAGTTTGGTGAACTTTTTTGGTCGTAAACCCGATTTATGCGTGTTCTGTGGGCAGATTCCGTGAACCAGTTTCCACTGTATATAATGCCATGAATATTACTTTGAATAGAAACAGGGAGGTGTAATTTTTCTTTAATGTAACATTTTGTTGTTTATCTATATCCTATTTATATTGAGTGGTAATTAAATAAAACTAAGCTGCTGGCTCCCATACTCTACATGGTATTGTGGTTTGAAATCAATTTGACATAGAGACTGGTTTGGAGTAAATTGACTATGGTTACCAAAATAGGCTACAAGACAAACAACAATTATTCATGGAATGGTAATAACAAAAGAACTATCTCTCTTACGTTAGGTAGGGCATACTCCTCTGGAGCAAAATACCTCCTATTTCCCAGTGCGGAATCAATCAATTAAATACGAAGTTAATGCACTATCTCATAAGTGCATGGGCGTCCCTAATTCTATTTCTGGTAGTACCCACAGAGCCAGACTGTTCTAGACTACATTTTTCTTAAATTGCTGAGATTTTTAATCATTACATTGAACAAATAATATAAAATTTGGTTATGCTTGCAATGGTGATTATTTACTCATTAAAATGATCTAGAGGGAAGAAGTAAATGTCAATAAAATAAAGTATTAATTTACTGTACCTTGCTGAGGTTCTTTTCTGGTTCAACCTCAACATCCTTTCCTAAGAAAACAATTAAACATTATGCAATTACGTGTCTCAAAATAAATTAGAAGTTTGTTGTAAAATCACATACATTAACAAATTTCAATTCCTAAATTTGCTATTTACTTTTTGGTAAAGCAGTCAGCCAAAAAGCAATTGCGTAGCATTTAAAAGTCCTGGCTTCTAGGTACAATTGCAATATATTTAACACATGGACTGGCATGGCTAACTTTGAAGTGGTTGGATGGTATAAATACTTTCAAGCTGAATAAGTTTTATTAAAGACACCAGTTTAGGAAAAGGCCTCCTTGCCATCTGTGAGCATGTTGGTGAAATGTTATTGTTTTCCGGGTTGCTTTGATGACTCAGGGCCTGGGCATCTTCATGAAGTCAACTGTGAACTGCCTCATATCAGTATGCTGAGAGATTGGCAGGGCATCTAATCAACAGTTAATTTGAACCACAAATGCACCATTCAATTACATCAATGATCTACAAACTACTGCTAGAAATCCTATGGAATAGCTCAAATAGAAGAAATGGATGGTTGCTTTGGCTAGTGAAAGCCCTGACGTTTGAATCATTGAAATGTTGTGGAGCGGATTTAAAATGGGCACTACCTGCAAAACTTGTGTGGCATGAGGGCTGGGGGCCAGACCCTGCCCGGTGCCTGGAGGACCGGGAGGTGGTGGGTGCCCTTTGAGCCGAGAGGTAACCGCCTGTGCTGATGGGGACCGCTGGACACCGGGTAAGGAGGCTCAGAAATAGCCCACTGGGACAGAGGCGCCCGAGCATTTATGGGCGGAGATTGACTCTTCCGCCCACCTGGAAGGTAGAGAAGAGACCTTCCAGGGGATACACTGGAGTGCTTCCGGGTGCTAGTCGCGGCACTTCCGCCACTCTCCAGGAAGTGCCGCCAGAAGATCTCAAGCACCAGCGGCACATCTGGGTCGTCTCAGGGGCCGCCTTCTAAGTCAGGTGGAGCAAGATGAAGCTCTATTGACAGGTGGAAGAGGGCAGCCCACAGACATTGAAGGTCCGAGGAAGGGTGTTGTGGTGTTGCAGAACAATGTGTGTGTAATAACCTGAGATTTGGACTTGTGGGGCCAATTCTATTAAGCGTGTGAGTTTTTAAAGAACTGCCAGTGTCCGTTTAGTTTGTGTCCGGGCTCAAAATCTCACACAGTAACATCTTGCAACTGAAGAATTTTGCAGGTGGAGTGGTCGAAATTTCACTAAAATCCGATGTCCACAAAAACTGTTGGGCAGTAATGCGATACCTACAAAGTCATCCCTACTAATAGAATTATTACAAATTCTGAGATTAAGGGTGTCACCTTTTTCTAGCAAGAGCCACTGCGAATCATTATATCTACAGATCTATCCATTCCATGATCCAGCCACGCTATATCCCTAACTACGGGGTCAGGGGTCTACTGGGTAATCCCAGCAACCAACACAGGGGTGCAACACAGGAAACAAACGCACACACCCACCGCTGAATTTAGAGATCCTGTGCACCTAACCTGCATTTCTTTGGACTGTGGGAGGAAACTGGAGTACCGGAGGAAACCACCGCGCGAACACATGGAGAACGCCTGCAAACTCCAGCAGGAGGGAACCGGGAGGCGTGGGTCTCCAAACTGCGAGGCAGCAAGCGCGCTACCCACTGCGCCATTTCCACCACATCTACAGGTATTTCTGTTAAATTAACAACAAAGGCAATTTTTTCCTTGTATTGATTTTATTGAGTATATCCTTTATTGTTGGTACCATTTGCATGAATATCACTGTTTGGCATGTTTCAATATGTAAAAAAGCTCAGCGGTTTCATGGGAATTATCTTACTTTTCAAATGATTGTATATAACATTTAGTGCCTTAGGTAGATAAAGCTGACTAATTGAGACCTTACACACATGCCTTTAGACTTGATTGCGTAACTGTACAAGACCAATTGATGCCTCAGTAGGTGTAGGACGATCCCAATATGGAACAAATGACACATGTAACAGTGTGGCACATTTATGTATGTACTTTGCAAATTTTAATTTCTATTGCATAACATGTATATACTGTTAGCAAAATGCCAGCGCTTAGCGGTGAGAAATACTGTCTAAATATTTTTAATCTAAGAAAAAAGAGCGTAAACATTTTAGAGTAGAAATATGTAAAAATTAATTATTAAGGATCTCTCTGTATACACCACGTTGTCAGTTCGACCCTCTGGTTATGTGTAGCCTAAGCGCGAGCTGCTCTTGAAACGCCTGATTGTATGTGAAAAGCAATCCTGCCTCCGTCAATGCCAACCTTTTTGTGAGTGTTTGCCCTGAGACTAGGTAATTATCATTGCCGAAACCGACACCTATGGAGAGTCTGAGCGTTTGCCGTTAAGGCTGGAGAATTAGATGGTACTCTTGGTCGGTGAAACTGTGTGTCACCTGAGGCTGCCAGTAAAATAGTTGCTTCAATTGGGTTGTTTGTGAGATGTGACCTGAGGCTGCCTGGGTGGCGAAGCAATGAAAGGACTTTGTTATATATCGTTGTTTATAGAAGAGCTTGAAAGCGAGGAAGCGACTCAGACACCTGAGGAAGAATGGCGTGCTCTATGGGCGGGCAATCCGAAAATTTAGGGCGTTACTTTGCCAGGTT
>NW_024384840.1:0-7698 GCF_016835505.1 Polypterus senegalus
GTCTAGAGTTATAGGCGGCAGAGAACAGTGTGGGAAACTCAGATGTTTTAAGTTCATCTGCAACTGTGGCAGACCTATGAGTCTCTTGTAATAAGCAATCTGCCTGCAGTCTTTTAAGCTGATCAAAAATCTTTAATCTCTTCTCTCTAGAGCCAGTTCCATGAACATTCCAACTGACTGAACATTCCAACTGACATAACTCCAGTTCTTAAATCCTTACACTGGCTTCCAGTTAAGTTTAGGGCAGATTTCAGAATCCTCCTTTTAACATACAAAGCATTAAATGACCAATGTCCGGCTTACTTGTCTGAACTTATCATGACTTAAAACTAGGCGTACATTAAAATCTCAAGATGCCGGTCTGCTTAGGATTCAAGGAAGCTTTTAGTTACAGAGCCCTAAACTTTGGAATGGTCTGCCTGCATATAATAGATGCACCTTTGGTCTCAACTTTTAAATCCCAGCTGAAGACTCACTACTTCAGTTTAGCATATCCTGATTAGAGCTGCTGATTAACTGTACATACTACATCTCTGTTGTTAGTCATTAGCACTAAAATATAAGTAACTTGATAGTTATAATTGGATATTAACCCTAGCCAATACTGTTTCTCTTCTCGGTACTCAAATGTGGCACTTGGTGCCATGGCCTACCCAAGTTGTTTTGCCTGCCATGGTAAAGTCATCCCTGATGGAGAATCATAGGAAAGATGGGTCCTTTCATCGGATTGGCTGGCCCAGCACTGTTTCAGCCGTGGAATGGCTAAATGGGGAGGCAGCTTGAAGGATGAGGTCTCAGGACTCTAAACAAATCCAAATCATATTATGTGATATCATCTACTGTTAAATTCTGCTACGTACTTCTAAAATTTTTATTAGTATACTGTATTGAGGATTTGTTCTGTTCTGTGTATTGTATTGTATTGACCCCCTTCTTTTTGACATCCACTACATGCCCAACCTACCTGGAAAGGGGTCTCTCTTTGATCTGCCTTTCCATGGTTTCTTCCATTTTTCCCTACTGGGTTTTTGGGGGTTTTTCCTTGTCTTCTTACAGAGTCAAGGTTGGGTGGCTGTCCAGAGTCAGGGCCTGTTAAAGCCCATTGGCACTTCTGTGTGATTTTGGGCTATACAAAATAAACTGTATTGTATTGTATTGTATCTTATTCATGTGAAAGAATCCTAACTCACTTAGGATAATACAATGGGAAAAGAAAGTCTTATTTTACTTAAAATTGAAAAAAATTTAATTCACCTAATAAGGGAAAGTTTTAACCCAGCCACAGGGTTATGCTCAAATATAATCTGTCAAGTTATTACTGTTGCAATTGGAGTCCAAAATGAGCTACAAAATGGTTTGGGCCTTCAAATATCGAGGATGTTTAGGGGAAACTAGTTCAGAAGTGCTCTCAAAATCTCAAAAATGTTTCATAACAGGGAGAACAGTTAAAACTCTGGCTTGTGTTGAGGAATCAAAACATTGAGTCTTGATCACTGGAAGATTTATTTAAAAATGGAAAATAACAAAAAATGTTCAAACAAGAGCAAAATGAATTGCCACAAGGAAATTCAAGGTAACCAAGTCAAAAACACACTTTCAGAGAAAACAGAACAGAAAATTTTCAATAGCAAGTAACTCTGAATCCAAGCCAAATTTCAATACCTAAAAATTTTCCAATGGATTTCAATGAACTGCTCCAGAGGCCTCTTACCTTGTTCAAAACTATATAGCCATAGGGAGGATCTGATCTTATCATTTTGTAGTTTCTGTTAAAGAAATTTGTCAATACCCTTTGATCACATCAAGAGTGGTAAATTATTATGCTTTACCAAGCCATTCAAGAAGTTTGTCCACGTGTGGTATCAAATAAGCATTGAATTGGGGAGACATGTTTATGTCAGCGGAAGTCATTCCCAGAATCAAAACTCAATCCGGCTTTGGACCAAAACAATGGGATGAGACCAGGGTAAAACTTTCCCATCATACAAAGGTCTAACATTCACTTGATTTCAAGTTCCACTTTTGAACTTTTTGCTTCCAGGAGGCTCTTGAATGATGACATGAAAAGTCAGAGAGGACTTTCTGGATCTTTCAATCACCACTTCTGGGGCAGTCAAGATGGATGCTTTGAGCTCTTCTTGTTGTTTGCGTCAAACTGGTTTGAAATTAAGGGAATTCTTTTGGACAAAGAAGAACAAGGTTGTCTGAGTAGGGATTTTATGGCTTTAAAAGACTGACATGGTAAACTCATGCAGGAAGTAGGTGATTTGGTTATTTCACCAATTAATCAACTAGTCCATTTCTTTCCTAATTTCGCAGGTCCTTGCCAATAATTTAAAGTGGGAATGAGTACCATGATGCAGTCTCTGGGATGGAACTGACCGAGCGGCATGCCATGATTGTAAAAAGCAGACCCTTGCTGCTTGCACATGCTCCGAATGTTTGATTAATTTAAGTCAAATTTTAGCAAATCTGTCAAATAATTGCATAATATATTCAAGAATAATGTTTGAAGGGAGTGCCTCATCTTCCCAAGCTTCTTTTTGAATGTCCAATAATACCCTGGGCTGTTGTCTGTACAACAGCTCAAAGGAGAACCCATAGAGGCTTCTAAGACCTCCCAGTAAACAAACATAATGAGGGCAGTAGTTGATTCCAAATCCTCTCATCCTCACTGGCCACCTTGTATAGCATCTATTTGAGCATTTGATCGAAATGCTCTACTAGACTATCAGTTTGAAGATAAAATATTGAGGGCTTCAAGTGCTTATTTTTGAGTAATTTGACAACCTCCCTGAACATATCTGAGGTGAAGTATGTTTCCTGGTCAGTTAAGGCTTCTTTAGGGATGCCAACATGCACAAAGACCCCTACCAGCTCACATATGATATTTCTAGAGTTGGCAACTTTCAAGGTGATTGCCTCTGAATATTATGTAGCGTAATCCACCAGCACAAGTACATATTTATTGTTGCGAGCTGAGGACTCAAGAGGTCCTACAATGTTGACCCCAATATGCTCAGTGAGTGGCACAGGAACCAGAGAAGCATAATCCTTAAGAGGAATCTACCACAATTGCCATTCTGGACAGGATGCACAAAAGTGTTGGACCTCCTCATTTATTCATAAAGAGTAAGAGTTTAATCTGGTCTATTTCTTCTCTGGCTCCCAAATGGTCACCTGGGAGGTGGGAGTGAGCTGTTTCAAAGACCTCACACTGGTATGTTTGAGGAACCTAGCAGCAGCAACCTCACCTCACTCCCATGTTCCGCTATACAATATAACAAATTATTGTTTAATACAAAGTGTCTACAGGGTGGCATGGGTTGTCCATAAACCAGAACAGCTGCATGCTTGGCAAACTTTAGGGAATCATCATTTTACTGTTGTATTTTAAAGGAAACCAGAGTTTGACAAAATTGAAAATGAAAATTTGATAGAAATTCAGAGTTGACCTCAATTGGCTTGGCAATGGGCTGTGACAACTTGACTTTCTTCTCCTTGTGCAATTTGATGAGAATACGATGTGGAGTCAGCTCGAGACGAACTTTCACAATCTATGATATGGCCCAGTGTTTTACCTGCAGTGGTTTGTGCTTCCTTGCTTTTACCTTGTGATCTGTGTATCCCCAGTATCACTGGGTAGGTTGAGCTGTGCATAACAGCCACCCTGATTTTATGATTATACAAGAGACAGATCTTTATCAATGAGTTTCACTGTGAATGCAGTTTAAGCTAATCATAACTGTTTCCCACTGTCACAGAAGCACAAAATAGCAAACAACAATAGATTCCTAGTTACTGTCGAAATCTATCATTGCCATGTCTTCGTGACTGTTACTAACAACTACCCCAGTGTAGGAAGGGAGAAGAAATTGGTGCCCCATAGATCAAATGCCTGGCACTGGGTTGACTTCTCTGGGTCAAACATCCTCTTCAAAAGCCCTTGCCTATTGGTCAGGGCTTTACCATATTTCAACAGCACCTTGGTTTTAAGTTGGTTATAATTTGCAGTGGCCTGTTCCTTGAGGTCATATAAGCCTGCACCCTCAGGAAGGGTGCCAGTAGTTATGCCCATTCTGCTCGCTCCCAGTGATTTACACTCAAATAAGGAAATAAGTCTCAATATTGTCATCAGGACGTAAGGCAACAAAACCTGGGACAATCTCATCACCCATTCCTAGTGGATGGCATTATCTGCACAGTTATGCACCTTGGCCTTGTCAGTTGAGTCATTTGCTTTCCCACTTGGATTTGAAGTGCCTGTGACTTGGCTGCCATGGCCTGCATAGCTGCTGCGACAACCTAGGCCCTCACTTTTTGCAAATCTTCATAACCCTATCGACTATGCCACTGTAACAGAGGACAAGATAAAGATTTGTGATGACACCACAAACCTTCATATTTTTAAAAGGTAAAGAAAAGAAAGCTCTTAGAAAAAATTAGACTATCCAAGATGGTGATACTTCTTAAATACTGGCCAGCCAGAAAGAAGTAGGTCCTATGTGGACAAATACTGGAAGGTACATCAAAGTGGTGAGGTTGTCAATCATCTGGTCTGCATAGGGAGGGAAGAGAGAGGCATTAGGGCCGATTTATACTTCACACTCAGAAGCAGCGTCTTGCCACATCATGGCTGCCATGTGTTCCCAGCGTTCATTTCACGTGTCCTCTGAGCAGGTCCTCAGAAATTAAGCGGCGCGCGAGGTTACAGTACCAGCAAAAATCGGGGCGTGTGTGCTAAAAGTCGGAATGTGACATCAGTGTCTCTGTTTACTATCTACATGTGACAGAAAGCCTCTATGCAGATCCTTGGATGAATGCTTGATGTGGTGAAGCAAAATGCCGACATACAGATGCATTTGTGGTACTTTTATATTCAAGCGCGCATATTCACAAACGAAATGACACGATACATTTTAAAAATCTCACATACCATCTTTTTGTGTCGTCTTTTTGATTTTTTTATTTTTGCAACTTAACAACAGCAAAAATAATGTATAACGTTATATTTGAGCCACTAGAAAAATAAAGGACACGGTGAAAACGTGTATTTTGTGATTAAAGTGGAAATTTCGGCTTTAATCTCGAAATGTCTACTTTAACCTTGTAGTTTACTTTATCATTAATGCAGACCATCGTAAACGTCATCCCAGTTTTTATTCACTATAAGCTTCTTGGACCTGACAGCAGCGGAAAGCAGCAATAGATTGCCACAGAACAAATTAAATGTATGATATTCCAACTCTCTGCACATTTAGAATTTTTGGGAAATTTATACTTGTGTAACAGATTAAGATGCTTGCTACCCTTGCACCCTCAGACACCACGTCAGACACTAGGTAAAGCCCAAAAATGATATTTATTATATCAATAATGTGCACAAAGCACCCTCCACTCCCAAATACTCCAAAACAATAACCAATAACAAATCCTCCACTCCCCAGACGCTTAGCCACCCTGCCTCCCAACTCAGCTCATCGTCTGGGAGCTCCCCAATCCTTTTATATTCCCTGACCCGGAGGTGTTCCTTCCCAACAGTCCACAAGTCCTTATTCCTTCAGGTCAGGGTAAATAATGTTTTTCTCACCCGGAAGCCGTCGCTCTTCCCTATAGCCGAACTTCCGGGTCATAGAAACATGAAGAACTCTTGGTCCCCCCTGCAGCTCCCTCTAGCCCCCATGGCATCCAGCAGGCGGTGCATAAAAACTACATGGTCCACAATGCCCTGCTGGTCTTCGGGGACCTCCATGCTGCAAGGAGGGGCTCCACCGGGCAACAGGGGTATTGGCGGGGTACATGGCCGCCATATCTTACACTTGATATTACTTTAATGATGAAATGCACTAAAGTGTGTATGTTACATTTACATATAATTTCGTTTAAATAATGAATACTGTTAATAATTACACACAGGGGGGAATAATTACACACATGGGGTGACACGGTGATGGGTGATAGCACTGCTGTGTTGCAGGGTTATGTTGCTGGTATTTCCTGCTTGTATTCACACTGTCCCCGGTTTCCTTCAAAGATATACAGATTTGGGGATTTGGTGCTGCTAAAATGGCGCTAGTGTCAGAGTGCTTGTATTCACCTTGTGATGAGCTAGGCCTTATCAAGGGACTGTTTCTCCTCGTGCCAATGCTTGCTGGAATGGGTACATCCCCGGTTGATGGATTTAATCAATAAACATCCTTTCAGAGATATTGCGGTAAGGTGTCATCGAATTTAATAGGTGTTCTAGGCAATTCACAACACGAGAAGCCGAACATGTTCTCACGTGTTAATATCCGCACTGCCACCTGGTGGATTCCTTCAGATTTCGTAAAAGTCGTACGCAAGTATAAACACTACAGCGCTTGTGTAGCGGAGCGTCTGTTTCATAAGCTCGCATGAAGTATAACTCGTCCTTAGAATACAATGCCCTCTATGGATCTGTGGGAATTGCCACTACCAGAGCCTTTAGCTGTCCCCCTGGGCACATGTGTGACACACCATACTTTCTGCTCAGTAAGGAGCATGCCTAGTTTATTATTAGCCAATACAATGCTGTTTATTTTACTTATTGTCCCGCTAGCTTCTACTGTCACTTGCTCTGCTATGTGTCCCACACATGCTTCAAAGTTTCAAAACACAAGTCCATTTTCAGGCTATCAAACACTCCATTATCTTTGCTCTTATGCAGTTGAAAGAAATATCAAAAACAAAAATGTTCAAAAGAAAAAAGTTTTTGAAAAGTGTGTCATAGACCCTACACGGCAACTAAAAACAGAAGTTTTTAAAAACAGATGTCATGTTTTAATTAATTGCCATCCATAAATGCTAAAAACACTCAGCAGCACTCAGCCAGCAGTTTGGTCTCTTCATTAAGCAATGATGACATCAGCATATTTGTTGCATGTGTCCATGGAGTCAATGAAGGCTCTGATCGGGGCTCTTGATTGGAGTGATCGAGTAGTCTGAGTGTCTGAGCCTGCAAGTATCCTGGATAAAAAACAAGATTCAGGCCTTAAATGACCTCTTAGGCGTAGCCATCAACATTATGTCTGTCTGCAGAGGAATGTTGACCTTGTTGAAGATTTACTTACATCAGCAGTGACATTCATGTCTCTGGTGACTCTTCCTATGAAGTCAGTAGACAGATTGGAAGAGCATGAGGTATCATTAGGTCACTGGTAAGGGTGTGTGGGACTCCTGATATATATGCAAAAAATTAAGGTCCAAGTCTTTAGAGTCCTGGGGCCTCATGCATAAGCAGTCGTCTGCCTAAAAATGTTCGTAAACGTTTCCACGTTCAAATCGCGATGTATAAAACCTACACTTGGCGTAAAGCCACGCACTTTTCGACAGTACCTCATACCCTGTCGTATGCAAGTTCTCTGTTCGGTTTTGCAGACTGGCGGCACCCAGCGTCAAAGCAGTGCTACTGTTCCTGTGTGGTTTACCCTTTATTTTTAGAACTACATTTCTGATGCGGCTTTATAAATACACTGAAACTAACGCATATTGTTTATTAGAGTAATGCATCTGAATGTAGATTACCTGTAACAATATAATGGGCCGGAATAGCCATTGAAATACTTTGCTTTGCGTTTTTACTCCTGCCCCTCTTCTTCTTCTTCTTTTTTTTCTTTCAGCTGCTCCTTTGGGGTTGCCACATGGATAATCTTTTTTATAATCTCTTACCACCACTCC